>NC_057796.1:44553606-44571051 GCF_018294505.1 Triticum aestivum
AGTAGACGGTGGAGGGGTGCCCGTGGAGGGGTGGTTGAACAGGACCCCGTGGTGTGGAGGGCTGGATGAACAGTAGACGGTGGAGGGGTGGTTGAACAGTAGCCGGTGGAGTAGCGCGCGGTGGAGGCTGGATGAACAGGAGCCCGTGGAGGCTGGAGGAGGTCGGCGGTAGCCCGTGGAGGCTGGAGGAAGTCGACGGTGGAGATGAACAGTATCCCGTGGAGTCCTGTTTTGCGGTACGCCACACCCCTCCCGATCAACAGGACCCCCATTTCGACCGTAGCGCTCCAACACAAGTCCGTTTCCTCCGTTTTGCGGTACGCCACACCCCTCCCGATCAACAGGACCCCCGTTTCGACCGTAGGAGGTCCGTTTCCTCCGTTTTGCAGTACGCCAGACCCCTCCCGATGAACAGGATCCCGTTTCGAACGTGGCCGGTCGAACACAAGGCCGTTTCCTCCGTTTTGCGGTACGCCAGGCCTCGTCTCCATCGCCTGTTCCGTCCAAGCCCTCCCGATGAACACGACCATGCATTCCGTTCCGACCCAGCCGGTTGGCTCCCACGCGTTCCGTTGCCTCCCGATGAACACGACGCATTCCGTTGCCTCCCCATGAACACGACGCATTCCGTTGCCTCCCCATGAACACGACGACGACGCTGTTTCTCCGTTCTGACCCAGCCATGTACACGAGCCCTGGCCGTACGTATGCACGAGTAGGCGTTCGAGACCCTGCCCGTATGTACGTACGTGGCCGTATTTTCTTTCTTGCACCCTGGCCGCTGTACGTACGTGTACATGCTACGTGCGCGCCTCTACTACGACACGTACGCGCCTCTACTACGACACGTGCGCGCCTCTACATCGACCAGTATATATGTACGTACACGTTCGCGACCAGAATGACAACGCTACGTACGCTTCGACCAGGTGGGTCCCGACTGTCAGGCACTTCCTTGCCTGCGAAGATGTAGCTGGTGGGTCCCAGCAGTCAGGGGGCGAATCATTTTTTTTGCCCGGACGCACTTCCTTGCGTGCGAAGGTGTAGCTGCTGGGTCCCAGCAGTCAGGGGGGGAATCGTTTTGTTTTTTTTTTGCACGGAACTTCCTTGCGTGCGAAAATGTAGCTGGTGGGTCCCAGCAGTCAGGGGGTGAATCGTTTTTTTTGGACGTACTTCCTTGCGTGCGAAGATGTAGCTGGTGGGTCCCAGCAGTCAGGGGGAAACGTTTTTTCGCAAAATACGGTGGCCCGTCCGGTGGGTCCCCGTTGTCAGGTGGAGGAATAATTATTTTGCGCGTAATAAGGAGGCACTTCCTTGCTGCGGCCGTGGACCCAGCTGTCAGCCTCTCCACGTACAGTCCACGTCCGATGGAAGCCATTCCTTGACCACGTTGACCACGCCGCGCCGAGAGCACCAGGGCGGTGGACGACGGCGAGGCCTAGGAAGGGGACGACGCAGAGCCGGGGAAGACGCGGCAGTGGATGCCCATGCATAGAGGAGTATGAGGGTTCACTCGTTCGGCTGCGGTGTGAGGCTGCCGTCGTCGCAGAATAACAGGGGGTGTGGGTGCGTAGAGGGATGGCCTGGCCAGCGGTGGGAGTAGTAGGGGGCGGTGAGGCCTCCACGGCATCACAGCCGGCCACGGGCGGCAGGAGCAGGCGGCACGACCGGCGCTGCTTTGGGCGGCTGGAGCAAGAAGACCAGAGGTTGAAGAAGCACTACGGCCGTTGGATGGACATCGTACGGTACTGGAGCTAGAATCGTTCATATATTGACTAAAGTTGACAAAGGCCTCCGTCCTAGTCAACTTAGTAGGCCCACAAGTCAGCCTCCCACCAAGGTGGGTCCCAGCTAGCAGGGGATATTCATTTTTTTATGCGTAATAAGGAGGCACTTCCGGTGGGTCCGAGCTGACAGCGGGGGGAACGTTTTTTCGCCAAATACGGTGGCCCGTCCTGTGGGTCCCAGCAGTCAGGGGGAATTGTTTTTTTTCGCGAAATACTGGTGGCCCGTCCGGTGGGTCCCTGCTGTCAGGTGGAGGAATAATTATTTTCCGCGTAATAAGGAGGCACTTCCTTGCGGCTGCTGGGGACCCAGCTGTCAGCCTCTCCATGTACAGTACTCTTCCGATGGAAGTCGGTCGTTGACCACATTGACCATGCCGCGCCGAGAGCACCACGGCGGTGGACGACGGCGAGGCCTAGGAAGGGGACGACGCGGAGCCGGGGAAGACGCGGCAATCGAAGCCCGCGCGGAGAGGAATACGAGGGTTCACCGGTTCGGCTGCGGTGTGAGGCTGCCGTCGCCGCAGAATAACAGGGGGTGTGGGTGAGTAGAAGGATGCCCTGGCCAGCGGTGGGAGTAGTAGGGGGCGCTGAGGCCTGCACGGCAGCAAAGACGGCCATGGGAGGCGGGAGTAGGCGGTCCCGCCGGCGCTGCTTTGGCGGCTGGAGCAAGAAGATCAGAGATTGAAGAAACACGACGGCCGTTGGATTGACATCCAACGGTTACGTCTGCTAGAATCGTTTGTTGACGTATATCAAAACTAAAAAAATCTTGCATACGCGTCAACTAAACAGGCCCACAAGTGAGACCACTCCCTCTTTTTTTAATAATTTATATATAGCTCATGACAACTTCTTATGCAATTTATTGCAGTCATTTTTTTTGGTTGGCCAGGGCCAATTTCACATATTTCTGTGGGTTCCAAACTATTTTTAATACCGAAATGTCGAGCCAGATTTAAAGTACTTTGAAGATATATTTAAATTAGGTTAATGCCCAGTGAAATAGGAATATGAAAATGTGAAAAAATTCAGAAATTATAAAGTAATTGCCAATTTGTCATCTGTTTTTATATTTACAACCCATTTCATATTACTTTCAAGATTTGCATGCGTCTTGAAAGAGTTGCAGCCCATCAGGGCGTAGAAAAATAAGTAGGACTGGATTGGGTATTCTTCAGAAAAAATAAACTGGGCTCATTTTCACAAAGAAAAAATAGCTGGGCTGGTCACATGGTGAACATAAAATATAAGCCTGGGCTAGACGGGCCACAGGCCAGTTCAAACCCTGCTCCGTCTCAACAATACCAAACAAAAAAAATACTGCTCGAGTAGCTACGTCCCAGGTGTTAGCCGATCTTGTGCTGTTCTCTTGTCTATTGACTATATACGCTCACAATGTCGTGGGTCCCAGATGTGAGGAAAACACTAGGAGGAAGCATTTTATTTTTCCATACGCTGACGTGGTGGGCCCGTACTGTCATCCTCTCCACGTACTTCTGCCGATTCCTGTTGTTTGTTGACCATGTTGACAACGCGAGAGGGCGGCGCCGCGGCGAGCGCACCAAAGCGCGCGGAGGACATCGGCGTTAACGATTTAGGAGACGGTGGGGCGGCGATGCGTGCGCTGAGGCGCAGCCAGCCGTGGGAGGCGGAAGCAGGCGGCCCCGCCGGCGCTGGTTTGGTTTTGGCGGCTGGAGGAAGATAGGACTGAAGAAACACGACAGACTGTAAAAGCAGCAGGAGTTCTTAACAACCTTAACTGAAACCAGCAGGGGCACTTAACAACCAAAGCTGAAAGCAACGTGGTCAATAAACAGGATATTCGCTTTAGAGCCATGGAAAAGCATGAACATAATCTTCTGTCCTATTCTCCAAGATGGACGGGCCTTCATTATTTGAGACCACCCCTGAATAAGTATCTTTTCACCTCCAAGGGGAATTGAGTAGGTCGACATAAACATCATGTTGTGACCAAGTGCAAATCTGACGCGACCATGGTTAGGCATCTGTATAGGAACAATAGAACTCGGCAGTTCCTGTTTCAAGAAGATCACAGCTGTAAAACTGTGTATAAGCAATAGTTTATCAACAACATATATAACAGAAAACAGCTCGTACCATAAGTTTCTCGACACAGTTGGACCTGTTCAACGAGTGCAGCAGTGGCACACATATCCCACGTGGCCTTCCACCATTGAAACGCCCCACAAGGACCTCAAGACGATAAATAAAGTGTAGGAACTTGTGGATGTCGATCCAGTCAACTTCAGTGCCATTAGTAACAGCCGAGTTATTACAGAGTAACAAACGAGCAGACTGCTTAACTCTGAAAAAACTTACACGTGCCACCAATTATAAGAAAATATTAGTTAGAAGTAGCATCTTCGTGAGAGATTCGTTGCTACTTCTAAAGTTAAATTGTGATTAGTTAGACAGAATAGGTGGATTAAGAAGTAATTGAGGCAACAAGCAAGAACCAGATACAAAACTAACATGGATGAACAATTGGAACGACGTTGGGGTGGAAGATCGCAGTGAAGATGAGACCAGGTTCTGCTATTTCCATCAACATTTGTGCACCAACTTTCAGTCCGTAACACTTGAGAAAGTTTATCCAAGTTCGGCCATAAAAAAAGCAGCGATCTTCTTGGTTCATGAACCCAACTCGGAACTTATATCCATGGCTTGTCTTCACTGTGACCATTAAACTAGTGTATTCAGTTATGGAAAGGCCGAGCATCTTGAGTACATGTGTTCTGGCAGAGCAAATAATACACTGCAGGAAAAATAATATGAGAACACAGCATGTTCAAAAAAACCCCACCCTCCCGGATAGAAAAGAGGATTCTAGGAACATAATGTGCGCGTTTCAAAATGTTGTGTTAGGATGAGAAGGAACAAGTGTGGCGTCTCGGCGAGGGCGCAGAAACCTGTAGGGTCCTCGCACTTTGGGCACTGCAAATGAAACACACTAGATTCAGTAGGAAGAAAAATGCACCAACGGCGGCGGCTGCCATCCTAGGATTACCTGCGACCAAGGGACTTGGATTTATCGGGGATGGATGAAGAATTCGTACCTGGTTCTCCATGAGAAAACCCTATGCAATCGCCGAGAGGGGGTTTTCTCTGAACAAGCAGACGAGGGAGAAGGGGATTCAGGCCCAGTAAAATATTGCCGCTTCGTACGTCCAGCTTACTGCTAAAGCTGGAAAGGGGGGTTGTGATTTGATGGCTCATTGGGCATTACTGCGGCGCTACGACCGGGGTGTGTCTACCGTGAAGTTGTGCACTCTAATTTGTGCATATGGCAAGTGGACCCGGTTGCCGGTTGCCCTACATATCAGCGAAAGGAAGTAGAAAGACAGGAGTAACTAGTTACACATAAATATATTTTTTGACAGAGAGATACTCCCTTTGTAAAGAAATATACAAATCTTTTATATCACAGGCTCACCTTGCCGAGAAAGATACTCCCTCTGCAATGCACGGGCATTATGGGGGTTCATATTTTTTTATGGGGGTTCAGCTGAGAATATAATACTCAGATAGGCTCACGGTTCTGGACTTTGGGCCGCAGGCCGACCCTGCATGTTTGGGGGCCCATGTGTTCTACCTCAGCGCTTTTCATATTGCAAGCAATCGGTATGGCGCTGGTTTTAGATGCTGTCGCAAGGCGAATACACAAAATTGAATAAAGCACGGCAGCTCTTGGAATGAAATCGAACGACAGTTCCTAACCAACAATCAGAGTTGCAATTTTATCAATGATATACCATGTGATAAATAATACTGTCGTACTACTGATACACACAGGACACTTGTTTCACCATGCCAGATTATTACATCAAAATCTCTCAGAGGATAGATCAGTTCGGCAGTTGCGTGCTGCTATTGAAGAATTTCGAAGTTGATTTGGACCAGCTCTCCTTGCCGAGAAAGTTCAATTTTGACATCATACCCTACCGCAAGATATGATTTAGATTTGAACCTTGACCATCCTTTAGCATCAATCATCATGCGACCATCCTTTGTACTTACGGTATATTGAGCAGGTTCATTCTCACCAAGGCTGCGCATGGTAAGAGAAACTTGGCCGCGGTCGCCCAGATTGTTGAATGACTCCCTCGTTGCTCTAGGAATTCTCTATTTGCAAATAAGAAGACATACCCAAACAGTTAGATCAATACAGTGAATCATGTGAAACAACATGGAAAGAAAAAAGAAAGAAGCACTTGGGCAGCCAATGCTTACCAAGAAGGTGGACATGTCGTTTTTTAAGGACTTTGGTATATGAAGTGCGAACTGCAGCCCAGTCTGTTGCCAGTGCAACTGCACGGGCCGGAGGAGATGCAAGTGCAAGTGTTGGTGCAGGTGCCGAAGCCGCTGCTGCTGCCGGAGATGGTGCTCCTTGTAGAGCTGGTGTCGGTGTCGGAGCAGGTGCCGGTGTCGATGCCCGATCCTCTGGTAGATCAGACTGATCCGCTGACGCGGTCGGTGCCCAATCCTCAGCTGGATCAGACTGAGCTGCTGCCGTTGTCAGTGCTAGAGCAACTGCCGGTGCTCGATCTGTGCGAGACAGCGGCGATCGTGTCTGGTCTGCTATGATCAACCTTCTAACTTGACTAGGATCTGTGACCGTGATCCAGTTTTTTCTTCATTTCTTTTAAACGCGAGAAGGACTAATTGTGGCGTTTTTGTTAAACCAAACTACAGTTCATCATAGGGATTCAGCTTGTACTCAGACAACAGACTGATCCAATTTTTTCCAGTAATATAAGTGATGGACAGTGCCTTCGTTACTGACACGACATAAGAAGTGAAACCTGTAAAAATAGCCATCGTAGAGCAAACCAAATAGTTTATTCTGTGATGAATGTCACATGGCAAAACCTGCATCGTAAAATTGCAGGAAAAGAAAGAAAACATGACATTAAATCAATAAGATTTAGACAGTAAATCAATAAGATTTACTTGATGTGACACGAGTGAATCCTTACCAAGAAATCACTATGTTGAAGTACTAAACAGAAGATTGATCGTCGAACTACGCGTGGCATGCAGGGGCCCCGCCTACTCCCACAAGCAGGATAGTCCAAAGGTCGTGACAAACCGTATGGACCGAACATCCATGGGACTGGAAATCCTGGTGGGTGCGATAAACCCTGCAATGCATACAGATATTGGAGTGTAACCATAATTGATAAACCGTCCTCACAAAAAATATGACCTGGATACTTCAAAATATACAGACTGAATTGAGTGGACAGACATTAACATAGACCGTTCACACACCAAAAGCAGCAGTACTAATAAACAATACAGGGTTCACAAACACAAATCAAGTACTGAACAATAGTACTTACTACAGACAAGCAAAGTTGCACTAACTAAACTCTGCAGACTATTTCTTGTCACCGACCTACGGGATGAACCCCGCATAACTGACTAGGCCATGGACTTCGTGTGAGATGTCTACATGCACCATCACCATCTTGTCAACCTTGGAGAACCTAACAGAGTGGTCTTTCCACTCATAAACATGATGATGAAGCCAGGCCGCATTAGATTTGTTGGGAATCTTTACAAGAACCACACCCTTAGTAATCGAAGGCACAACCAGGAAATTGTTGTGGTCAAGTATAGCCTCGAGAACACGCGTGACAACAATGCTACAGGAAAACACTAGTCCAGGACACGTGGCGACAAAGACACAGCAGTTGGATAGTTCAGCAGTAGAACTCATCATCAGGTCTTCCAGTTCACACGACATGACTTTGAGAACTTCATCTCCACCGCGGACCTGGTTCTAATTCAAACAGAAACCATATTTTATTACTACCTCCGTTCAGAAATATAAGATGATTTTCGATATTATACTCCATATATGACTACATATACGCACAGAAATGAGTGAACAAAGACACTAGAACATGTCTTCAAAGGCACGAGAGCAGAGGGATTACATGCAATATCCATAACACAAGTTACTGAGGCAAATATACCCTCTTAAAAGGTAGCATTGATGTTCATAAAGTACTCCCTCCATCCCAAAATTCTTTTCTTAGATTTGTCTAGATACGGATGTATCAAGTCACATTTTAGTATTAGATACATCCGTATCTAGACAAATCTAAGACAAGAAATTTGGGACAAAGGGAGTAGTTGAAAGTAATCTATAAGAAATCAGTGTCAACCTCTCGCATGTTTTGGTCAAAAGAGGAATTTAGAACCGTCATTTGGCACACTAAAATCACATGCAAGATCACCCAGAAAGTTGTTACCAGTACTAATACTGCGTGTTAGATGAAAAAACACGATCAAGATCGAGAAAAAGATCGTCAACAAGAGACATTACCTGGACTTGCTTAATGAGGGATCCCGGAGAGGGGGGCTTGGACAGGGCGATGGCTTTGAGCTTGTCTGCGGTAGTCTCGGCGGGGTGCTTGCGCTTCTTCGTACCATGAGCCTCGACAGTTTTGGCTAGAGCCATAGACATCACGTCGGCCGGTGCTCCGGCGTCCATCCAAGAGAGGAAGCTGAGAGAGAAGAGTGAAAGGAGGAACGAGATGAGGGAGAAGCGAAGCGAGTGGGGGTTTTCTTCAAGAGAGGAAGCTGAGAGAGAAGAGTGAAATGATGGTTGCTTCATCCGTCCAACTTACTGCTGGAAAGGAGGGGGTTTTGTGATTTGACGGCTCATTGGGCATTACTGCGGCGGTTCAATCGGGGTAGTCTACCGTCACTCTACTACGGAGTAATTTAGTGCATGGCTGGTGGACCCAGGTGCTGGCTATCCCACACGTCGGCGAAAGTGAGTAATTTAGTGCATGGCTGGAGGAGGATCCGCACGGTAGAGCGTGTCCACTGTTTTTCTGAAGAAAAAAAATGATTACAGCAAGCGTTTCCACTCTTACGACGGAGGAGTGCGAAACACGGCAGCCACTTGAACATACACAGTGCTCCTACTACTAGGCATGTGCAGTGGTTCATACGTCAGTACTACACAATCTTGCTGCTAGTGTAGTAAGATATGAGGATAACAAATGATGTTGTGCGCATGTCAACTACTCCTATATGTAACATAGTACCGCTTTTTCGACTGTCCGGTCGAGAATGAACGGTGAGATCAATGTTAACAGAATTAGGTCCACAGCGCACGGAGAGTACGGTGCTACAGTACTCCACGAAACATGAACCATATGAAGCACGAATAGTGTTATGCAGGGTGTATGAAGGGTGCACGGGATGGGAGCAAAAGTTCCCTTCTCGACCCACTTTTGGGTGTTTGGCAGAGTGCATGAAGGGTGCATGAGTCCACACTAGTAGGTTCACAAAAATACACGAAGAGGAAACAACTATATTGAGATGAGAATGCAACCAAACACACCCACACGCTTTGTGCTACAGTGACTGATCTGCACCATCTGAGTTTGATCCAATGGTCATGTTGCGCCGAGACATGGACATGCCCATGCAGAGGGCGCCTAAACACCACCGAAGTCCCTCTGCTTCTCGAGGCGCACGACGTTGGTGATACAGGGTGCAACCGCCCGCAGAGCCCGCTCCCGGTCGACGGGAGCCAGCTCGTCAAAGACGGCGTCCAATGGCACGAATGGATTCCGGTGACGGAACCCTGAAAGGATTCGCCCGGCAACGGCGACGGCAGCCCGCAACCCCTCCTTGTCCAGCTCAGCCCCCACCATCGCGCGGAGACGGCTCAGCTCCTCGGAGATATAGGTGAAGAAGGAGACCAGGTCAGGAAGCCGCAGCTCGTTGAAGTCGACCGGGTGGTCGAACGGGTTTAGCCCGACGGCCGGCATCGTCGCGCTGGCACGATGGTAGGCATCGCGCAGCCGCAACACGTGCGTGGCAACTTGGTTCACCAAGTGGCTGAGGCGATCCTGGACCTCGTCATGATCGGCCCGCTCGCGCTCTAGCCAGCTCCCCTGACGGCCTATCGTATCTCCCGCTTTCTGCACCAACGCCGTCGACGCCTCGAGCATCTTTGTGGTGGACGTCTGCCGCTTTTGAAGATCCGTGAACTCCCGCACATAACGGAGGATCATGGCACTACTCTCCTCCTTGAGCTCACGGAGCTCCACGTCCTTGGCCCTGAGCTCCGCATCCTTGACATGGAGCTCCTGTGTCAGGCGCCTCACCTCGGACTCCGTGATCTACTGCGCCACCATGGCATCAGGTAGAAGCAATGGGGAGAGGAAGCAAAGGGGGCGAAACGGCTGAAAGGCAATGCAATCTACGGGAATGCGGAGGGAGCGGGGAATATTTTGGTTTTCACCACGGTAAAACACCAGTCGACGACTTCTCACATCAGGGAGCAGTGGGGTTTTACAGGCGGAGTCATCGTGACTAATTGCTGCCGCGCCTGCTCCCGTCAATCAAAAAATTAAAAATCCTGCCGGGCCTGCTCCCGTCAATCAAAAAATTAAAAATCCCGCCGCACCCAAACACCAGAGCAACGCCGCGGTGGATATTTAAATTTACCTGTCGGCAAGTAGATAAAAAAAGGGTGAAAAAACAAATGTGGCGGCGGCCTAGCTAATCGGTCGAACTAGCCCAACTAGCTAGCCACCGTGCTTCACTGATGTACTCGGCGGGAAAGGTGGTCTTTCATGATTTGAGGACTCATTTACTTGCTTCGGCACTACGACCGAGGAGGACCCAGAAAGCGCGTGGTAGGGCGTCCCACGTCAGGAAGAATATATGCGTGCACCACCCGGGAGGACCCCGAAACCGCGCGGTAGGGTGTGCCACGTCTCGGCACGGAGGAAAAATGTGCGTGTAAAAATATACTGTATCAGACGTAGTACCTATGGTTCGACCTCGGGACCCAGCCAGTCGGTCGAAAACACCCCACTAGCCACACAGCTTCATCATGCAAACGTGGCACGGAGGATAGATGTGGTTAGCTCCGTCTCGACCAGCCACAACGTCTCTTGTTCTAGGCGATTCTTCTATTTTCCAAGCTTTTTTTTAGTTGTAATAACACCACGGCAAGCTAGCGCCGCTCTTCGTGTTGACGATGGAGAGAAGAGAGATTGAGATCGCAGACCTGGGACCCACCAGTAAATGAGACAACGGTCATGCACGTGTTGACGAGGCACTCCCTCTACTCTACTCAAAGCAAGTACTGTATAAAATCAAGTTATGGGACAAAGCCAACAACCGTTCGTTTTTTCAGGCTATCGACTTACGCTTTGTAGTCCAGGTTGCCAGTTCGAATCTCGTCTTTCAGATTTGTTAGTTTTAGGTCCAAATTTGATTAATGACAAGTGGGACCCCCGTGTGTTGTTCCGATATTTCAGTGTAGGATGGTTTTTTTGAACAAACACTTTGCGCGGTTAGACAAGTAACGGCACGAGTTACACGTATTTTGCAAGTTTATGAACAAAAATGACATCGGCATAGAATATCACATCCACCCCGCAGCTTAGATACTATGGTGATACGAGTTTTACACCATTGGAAGTGAGATCCAATGGCTTGGGAGTAGTCTTTGTAATTATGCGCAATTTCCAAACTCTCCAAAGGTTTTTTTTTGCAAATAAAACATTCAGGCCTCGTGTGTGCCGCTGCATCTTCGATCCAACGGCTCCCCGGTGCTCATATTAGGTGCTCCCCGTAGCTTAATTACCCGCTACGGTGATATGAGCATCTAGGTCGTATGATCAATGATCAGATGGCACATGCGTAGTACTTGTAATTTCTGCGCATTTCCCAAACTCTATCAGTCGTATATTGCAAAAACATTCAAACCTCCTACTGTGGGCCATTAGATCTCAGTGAACTCGTATCACCATAGAATCTACGATGCGGGAGCACCTCATACTCTCCCGTGCGAGAAAACATAAGGTGCTATCGCAGCTTGGATGCTACGGTGATACGAGCTTGGAGGTCGTTTGATCTGAGATCCAATGGCATCTGAGCAGTCTTTGTGCTTGTAAGCAGTGGCCGAACTCTTTTGGGGCTTTTCTGCAAAAAAAACATTCGAACCACCGAGGAGGTGTTGGGTCACAAATCCAATGGCTCCGAAGAGCTTGTATCACCAAAGCATCTAAGGTGTGGTAGCACATGATATTCTTACATACAGGAGAATATGATGCCCTCCTTCATCTTAGATGCTACGGTGATACGAGCTTCGAGGTCGTTGGATATGGGATCAAAGGGCATCTAAGTAGTTTTTGTACAAATTGTGTGCAATTCTCAAACTCATCAAGGTTTCCTGCAAAAATATTAAGACACATCATGTGAGCTGCTATATCTCAGATCTACAAGCTCCAAGCAACTCGTATCGGCATATAGCATCTAAGGTATAGGGGCACATGATATTCTCCCGGGGAGGAGGGGTGGGGGTGCACAACCAATCGGTGGTTGGGAGGGTGGGGACAAATATAATCTAAACAACCCTAAATAGAGCTCCACAATTTTATCTAAGGTCGAGGGGTTGACCCCCGACAATCATAGCTCCGCCTAAACACAACATTTGCATGTACTGTAGTACTAGACTTAATATTCATGTTTCAGTTTCATGTTCATTTTAAATATTGAACTGAGGACCATGGATGTCTTACATTTTACTCCCTTCGTTCCTAAATATTAGTCTTTTTAGAGGCTTCAAATGGACTGGCACATACGGATGTATATAGACATATTTTAGAGTCTAGATTCACTCATTTTGCTCCGTATGTAGTCACTTGTTGAACTCTCTAAAAGACTAATATTTAGGAATAGAAGGAGTATTTTTGAATTCTTGTCATACATGCATGGTTTGGAAAAATAGATGCACTATACTTCTTGGATTGTTGTTGTGTTCGTGCATGTGTGTCTCTGTGTGTGTGTGTGTGGTCATATGCTTGACACATACAAAGTTTTCTCACCTCCATATTGTTCATCTTTTAAATTTGAATTTGCATTGGAAAACTTACTAGGGATACCATGAAATGTGAAATCCACGTTGAGATCACTATATCACAAACTCACTCTAATTCAACAACTCGTCATAAATCAATTACCACGTTGAGATTAGTATTTGCAAGGAAAATACGGGTATTGTAATACACATAGATTTGTTCGGCAATTTAAAAGGTTCCTTTCGTATTCTCGAATGGAAGGACCCAATAGCGTACCAGCCAGACCTTGGCTCGTGTTGATCCTAAAAAAACCGGGCTCGTGTCCTTCGGTGGCGTGCGTGGTACGCACATTAGGCAACCCCGACCAATCGGGATCAGCGTTTCAAGTCGAAATATCTGGCGGCCAGAATTCCAGCCCTAGGAAATTCCCCTCATGTCCCCGGTCCATAATGACTACCGATGAACAATGGAGGGATGCTTTAGTAACTAGACAACATTACCTACCGTGCCGAGCACGGTTCAATTCCCTCGGTCGCCGCTCGTCAAGGTCACCCGTCAACTGCATTGCCTAGTACTACTACTACTACACCAGGATGAGCACAGAATTGAGCCCGTTTGTTCGTGCCTAGTACTTGAGTTAATATATCAGGCAATGCACTGGTACGGAGGGATTGTCCTTTTACTCTGCATATATAACTTGTCTGAAGTCTAACTAAGCAAAATGTTTGACCAAATCCTTTCTTAAGAAATACAACAGGACAGATGTATGGCTTGAAAATTTATTGCATGATGCAGGTTATGATATTGTTTCGAATCCTGGATCTTAAATTTCAGAAAATCCAAAAGTGAGCATAAATTCTTGAAACTAAGCATGGTCACGTGATATGGCACAAATATTACTTCGTAAGTTTTTTCTTCAATTTGAGACAAGCTGCTTATGACATGTTGCACAAATGAAGAGCCAAGGTATTTTGGAACAAAGACCTGTCACGTTAAGGCGAACGCTTTCACTATTGAAACCGTGGGCGTTTACGTGCCGCCACGAGTCCCCGCTTCTCATCGGCAGGTGCCATCCGAGCAAGCGTGTGAGTCGACGGGAGGCGTGCGAGCAGACCGCTGCGCCGGCTGTCAGGGAGGCGTGCGAGCAGACCGCTGTGCAGGCTCACCGGGAGGCGAGCCCTTTGACCAGGCTCCGCCGCCCACCGTCGTCCCAACTGCTCCCACTTTTAATGTCGCCGGCGCCGCAGTTTAAAATCAACCCCGCACTACCCGGTATCGCTACAATCCTCTCTCTTCCTCTCCGATTCTCCAGTCGTCTACCTCCAACTAGCCTGACCTAAACGTACGCCATGCCGCATCACTATGGTCTGCCCTTAGTGTTCCAGTTTCCTGAGGAAGACACCCAGCCGGAGTCTCAAGAACATAAGGCGCTTTGGGACGAGCTTGAACTGGCCTTGAGGGACGACGCCGCGCCTGTCCCCGCTCCCGTTCCGGCTCCCGTCGCCCCGACTGCGCCAGTGCCCATCCCCGTGGCATTGATGGGCTGGGAGCCGCACATTATCGCCGAGCTTGATCCCACGGGGTTCCACGAGATCCCCGCCGACTTTCACGCGCCCGTGCACCTGCCAGTGCATGCGCCTGCGCATGCACTGACGCGCACGCCCGTGCCGGTGCCCGTGCACCTGCCAGCGCATGCGCCTGCGCGTGCACTGACGTGCGCGCCCGTGCCGGTGCCCGTGCACACGAATGTGTCCGTCGCGCCGTTGACAGCGCATGTCCCCGCGCGGGTGCCAGTGCCCCCCTCAGCGGCATGGATGGCCGCCGTCGACCGCTTCCTTGCACCAACGCCAGTCGCCTCCTCCCGCCAGTTGACTCGCTCCGAAGTCCAGAACATTTTGGCCTTCCTTGAAGCTAGGCCAACGTCCAGGAGTACGCCAACAACGGTGCAAGACGCCGCCGTCGCTGTTGGTCAGTGGCCCGACGACACACAGAGCATGGCAGAGGAGCCGCTTCCCACCGCGAGACGCCCCCGCCGCCGCCGCGTAATCTAAATTTTCCATGAAAAACGTTCGGATTGCCATGCTTAAAATCCGAACGTTTATCATTTCCGTTTATTTTATATCGATCGTCGTATAATTTAAAGTCGGAGTCAGACTGAACGAAATGTATGGTTTGATCGATTGAATGTTCTGCTAGAGCCGTATCAAATTAAATATAAAACGTCATCAAGCCACATGTATTCCTTGTCATCCAACGACCTAGACTGCTTCAATGTCGAGCGCTCAACACGTTTAGCGTGCAGTTAATTTCATGCCAAAAATAGTGCTAATCACATGACAACACGCAAATAATATCCTAGTAGTTAATATCCGCATGCACTTAATATACTTCCAAATTAACGTTCATTGCACGTACACACTGACTAGTGCTGCTAGTACGTGAAACTGGTGCCGTGACTTGTGAACGCGTCCAGATATGGTCAACGGCAACATCGCCCGCGAGTTCTTCCTGTTTTCCCGTGCGTCTAAACGCATAAGGGGAGGAGAGAGAGAGCACACATGAAACCCACCAGTAAGTGAAGGCGAATAGTACTAAAAATAATATTACATGTTATCCATTAATTAGTCTATGGTAATATAAAAACATTATGTGAACAAAGGGGGTACAACAAACATTGCTATTCTACGTATGTTGCCTATTGACGTGCGGCTTGAAGGCCCGGTCGCATGTTCGATCCTCGTCCTTCATTTCTTAATTTGTATATGGGTCCAAATTTGTTTCATGCCATGTGGGCCCCTCGGTGTGTAGTTTGTAGCACTTTAATTTGTGGGTCGAAATTTGTTCCATTCCAAGTGGACTATCGGTGTGTAGTTTTGTAGCTTATTTATAATAATTAAAGAGAACAACATAGTTTTTTCAACAATACCATGGTGCGATGTTGAAGGTGAGAAAGGACGTGCGAGAGAGCGACGACCGAGCCAAAGGGAAATCAACTAGGGGAGTTGCGTGGGTTGCAACGGTGTTTGGAGTAGTTGTGGGCCGAATGCTACGAAAATATAATCTAAACCGACCAGAATAAATGCCTACACAAATTAATCCAAGGTTGGAGTGCCCCTCGCAATGTAAATAGCTCCGGCTTTGCGAGGGATGGAGAGGTAGTAGCTTCAACGTGTGGAAGATACGGTGTGAGAAAGCGAGGTCAATCGAGAGACATATAGATAGAGAGACAAAGTGAGTGTGGTCCAACATTCATTGAACAAATATATATGCTCTGGAGAGATATTGTCCGATTGAGCTTTTTGGCAAGGGTGAGGGCTGTAAGATAGAGCTTGAGAGATGATCCAGTCACAGACGTGTAGATATTTTGTGCGTGGGAGGAAGCAAGGTCAACCGATCACATAGGGTCGCCGTGCGATCGAAAGAGTGAGACGCGTTGGAGAGAGTGATCTAGATAGACGATGTGCGTGAGAGAGTATACAATGTGAATAGGTCGAATTGGGCTCAAACATGGTGATATATCGTTTTTGTCCGAGAAAGAGCGAGGTCAATCGAGACATACAGAGAGAGAGAGAGAGAGAGAAAGATTGAGTGAGCGTGGCCCACCATGAGGTCGAAAGAGTGGCGGCGGCTTGGATGGACTGACCTAGATAGACAATCTGCGTGAGAGAGTATAGAGTGTGTCGATCGAGGCCCAAACAGGGAGATATATCATTTGTGTGTGAAAGAAAACGAGGTTAAACGAGATTCAGATAAAGAGAGCGAGATTGAGCGAGTGTGGCCCGCCGTGCGCAAGAAAGAGTGAGACAGTCTTGAGGGAGTGACCTAGATATACAACGTGCGTGTGTGCGCACGAGAGGTTGGGGGGCTAGATAGGCAATGCATGTATTTAGCGCGAGAGGGTGAGAGGGAGAGGGGGAGAGAGAGAGCTCGACATGGGGTGCAATGGCGGGTGTGTGAGGTAAATACATTTGGTAACAGAGTGGAAAAAGGGGTTGTGTAGTTGAGAGACTTAGAGATCGAAACATGGAGAGAAAGAATGAACGTGTGTTGGAAACCGATAGCTTCCTAAGGTGGTTAGGAGAGGAAGATTGATGTTTCAATTCGGTGTACATTGTAAGATTTGAACCGAGGACCAGGCATACGGGTAATTATTTTGAATTCGTGCCATACTAAGTTTCGAAAAGTTGACATTGACTCAGTTTGTTGTGCTATTTTGTAGGTCATATGTCCGAATCCATCCAAAAGTTTTCTCACTACCATGTTGTTCATCATATACATATGAATTTGTATTAAAAAAGTAGCATGGATACAGTGAAATGCGAAATCCACGTTAGAATTGGAGATCGCTACGTGACACACACTCTAATTCAAATAACTAACTACGTGACACACACTCTAATTCAAATAACTAATTATGTGACACACACTCTAATCCACGTTAGCGTGGGTACCGTTTCGATTTTTTTTAAATAACTCCTCATTAATTAATTTATAGTACTCCCTCTGTTCACTTTTATAAGACCTTGAAGACATTTCAGACAATGTGCAAAACAGTTCATTTTAAGTTGTCTGAAACGACTTACAAAAGTGAACGGATGGAGTATCTCGTTTCGAATGACTAATTATTGCAAGGAAAACACGGGCATGGTAATACATACAGATTCGTTTGCAAATGAAAGAAGATTCGTTTGCATTCTCAAATGTAGGCGCACCAGGCAGACCAGGGTTGTGTCGGGGTGGACGCTGCTTCGGTGCCTTAAAGGCAACTGCCCTTGGGTGACTGACATGTGGGC
>NC_057796.1:44571345-44578612 GCF_018294505.1 Triticum aestivum
CAATATAAGTTCGCGCTTCCACGTTTCGGATTGAAATATCTGGCGGCCCCAATTCCAGCCCTGCAAAATCTCTCTTCTCCACCGTCCCCTTCCGCGCCCAGATTGCTCAAATCCCTAATTCGCCGCCAACCCTCGAATCGCCCCTCGTCTCGTCTCTTTCCCCACCGTTCCCCACCTCTGTGCCGGACGATGACGACGAAGACGACGGTCACGCTTCACCACCGCAACGGAGCTACCTCATCTACGCCCTCGTCCACCGCACCGGGTGGTCCACCGACAACGTCGGCCGCCGCAACCGACGTGCCTCACAGACACCGAGTTACACCTCATCAGGTGCGCTTCA
The DNA here is from genome assembly GCF_018294505.1 of Triticum aestivum. Lineage (NCBI taxonomy): Eukaryota > Viridiplantae > Streptophyta > Magnoliopsida > Poales > Poaceae > Triticum > Triticum aestivum. The sequence goes on from NC_057796.1 coordinate 44,571,689, forward strand.
CCGACGCTGTCTCCCAGCTCACCGGGGCTACTTCGCCGAGCACATCGTCGCACCTCCGCCCCCCGAGGCCGTTGGGGCTTCACCAACGGTCTCGTCCACCGCATCGTAGCGCTCCGCTGCCACTCAAGATCTGCATCCGTGCGCGGCCAGCCAACGCCAGCGCATCACCCTCAACGGCTCTGAAGTGACCCGCACTCTAGCTAGGCGAGCATGCCCAAACGCCGGCCCGAACTAGGTATCCACACATCACTCCCTTGTGCACTGTTTCGACGATGTTTGGATATCCTTTCACTGCTCTCTTAGCTTACACGCCTATGCAACTCTGACTTTAACTCTTATTTCTTCTGGAGATATCATCTGAAACAAGCAAATCCATTTTTTAGCGAAGCATGATGGCGCTACGGGATCTGGTACACATCCTGCACACCCGTATAACCTTGTAAGTATCTGTCCTCCGGTAGAACATCAAGGTCGATTCCTCTTATTTGATCAAGCATTCGCCGTGTCAAAAATGCAGAGGGGGATGCAAGGAGCACAAGGCTTGCACATCCAAGCAAGTGGTAACATGGACTTGTACATGGAACATCCCAAGCGCAAGCAGAGCTGCAGTGAGCCTATACAACGAGCTAGCGTAAGTCCCTGCATTTCATTTAATTCGTACTGGCATTCGTGTATGATTTGTGTGCAGTGGCTGATCCATGAATTCAAGTTACTAGGGGCGAACATTTAACTTAAAAAATACGAAGGCACTTGCACTCCGGAAATCAAGATAACTTGAGAAATGTGAAGCTACATGCACTTTGAAAACCAGCTAATGATCCAAAGTAGTTCAGATTATAAACACTAAATGATGCAAGCACCAAAAAACACAAAATGCAACATGGTGTACAAGGACTACAAACATGGTCTGTACCTGCTTGAATTATTCGTTCTCTGGCTGAAAATATCGAAGTGTAATTGCACGTATAACCAGTGCGCAAACTGCATATCTATATATCTATCCTGCACAAGTATGGCAATAGTTTCAAACAACAGATTAGAAAAGTATTTATGCTATGTTGTCATGATACGGGGACTTTCTGGTAGATGGCCTCGACGTTTCCTCAAGCTATGAAAATGCACTATGATTTGCTTGTCATCAATGCCTGCAAATCTCTGTCTCTCTCAACATAGTAGATCATCATTAGACACTAAATCCTTCAATGAGCTTGCAAAATGCTTGCATTAGATCCCTCATTAGACACTATATGTTCATCACCAGGAGCATATAAAATGTTTGCATCAAAGCCTTCATTAGCAGTCTGTTCATTAGACACTTCAGGCTCAAGAACAACATGAGCTTGTATGTTTGCGCCGGAAACTTGATTAGATACATCAGATTCAGTCAGTTCAGTATTGATTGGGGGAGTTATAAAATAAGTATAAATTGGTTTCATTTTCTCATAGATTCCCTACATACAAGCAGTATTACAACACCGTCAGGTTTAACTATTGGCCAGAAATTGAAGAGTTGAATTAGATATAATCAGGGATGTGATGTACCTGCTCGTTGCGCATGCTACTCTTGCAAGCTGCGACTGTCCGTTTGCGCAAGCTCGATGCCATGCCCGTGCTGCCGCCACTGCCTCCCACGCAGGCTACACCCAGGGTTAGATCTTCATCTTCTTGTCCTTCCGTTCGCTTGAAGCCCGGCGATCGCCCTCCAACGAGGGCGCGAGGAAGTGCTGTGTCGGTCTGTCCAGCGGCGGCTAGGTTAGGAGCAAACCAGACTGGAGGCTGGAGCGAATGAATTGGGATTTTTCCTGCTGTCGATCGATATGGGAGGCGCTCGTTTGGGCTGCGAGCCTGCTATAGGGCCTGCCTTGCACTTATTTTATTGGCCCATCCAAATTGAAACATGTTTCTTCATTTTTTACATTGCCTGCTCGTGCGTTGGGACGAACAAAACTAGCGTGGGCCAACCTAGACGACTCAAACTAGGTGCACACTTCCCAGCCACCTGAGGCGGCCGCCCATACCAGCCCCTATGGTGGCGTCGCCCCTTTTTGCGTGTATGATTGGATAGTGAAAAATATTCCAGTGGCGCTTTTGATTTACCCACAGAATGGTTGAATTGCTTGTTTCTATGAACTGAGTTCGCCAATAATGTGAAGGATGCCAGTCTTTTCATCCTATTGTAGATTGCTTAGATCTCGATATGCCAAAAGTAATCACATGAAATATACAGTAAAAGCCAGTGTGATGTGTTTGGCTACAACTAGTCTGACTACACGTCCTCATATAACATATCAAGGACGCACCATCTTACCAGATTAACCATTCGACTTACCCATGCAGTGTGGGAACAAAGAAGTATTGGGACTGCGTATCCAAGCAATTGATGCCATGGACTCCTTCGTACAACCTTGTAAGCGAAAAAGAAGTTGCAATCTGCCTGTACAAAGAACTAGCGTAAGTTCAGTTACCTGCTTCTCGGAATTTTAGTTAGCCACTTATTGCAAAATTGTTCAATTACGTTGCTTGGCTTAATTTAGTTTGCTACTGATTACATGATGGCACAGCCTGTTAATCATATTGTAGACTGCGCCTATCTATGTGTTTGATACTTACTGTTAAGAATTACCTGTTTGCCTTAACTTAAATATCTACTTGTTTGTTTAACTGCTTTGCTGCTGCAACAGCGGGTTACAATGATGTTAATAACTACTTTTCAGCATCCAATTGAAACTCTTTAATTCCTTGTTTGTTTAACTGGTTTGCTGTTATAACTCCCAGTTGAGATGTTTTGCTAACTTCAACTTTTCTGAATCCAATCGGAACTTTAATGGTAAAACAGGTTAGCCCAAGATCAAAGAGCGAGGTCCCCATGGACGTTGCATCATCCCACAGTAGTGGCACCAGCCCAATCGTGCATTATGAATTGCCAACTGCTGATGCTCTAGAGGCTAAACTAGTGGTAGAAAGAGATTCTGCTTCTGCACTTAGAGATGAAGTTGACATGTTGAGGAAGCAAACAGCACAATCACAAGCAGTACTCAAGACAACCATTAAATATTTGGTGGATTTCAAAACGAAGCAAGCTAAGACTGACCAGATTGTTAAGGTCCTGAAGGAAAGGAAATTAAATTCCTACTTGGTAAATCATAGGTGAAATGTTCTTTCCATAGTTGAATAACCTTTGTGTTGTCTGTTCATGTAATCAATCAAACCATTTGTTTTAGAGATGATGTAATAATTGTTTTTTTTGTTTTTTGGTTTGTAATTTTATTTGAGCACAAGTCTGTATCAATTGATAAGACTCGGAGACATTTCATTTGGATTGCTGTGCCAGACCTACAAATATGCCAATCGGGCTGAATGTGCATTCAGCAATAGTAGTAGTATAGATGGACCATAAGTGGCACGCATTGGAAAGGGCCAAGATGCTGGCTAAAAAAAGGATGCTGTTGTAGCCAAAAAAAGTACAGCGGCCTGGCTTATGTATGTTAGTTGATATTATTGATCCATATACTCTATAAGTGTTTATATGTCTGTTAGTTCTGTACATTCTTGGTTGATTGACTCGGTATTTGAATCTTGATACATCGCTTGTGTACATATCTAAATGGGAGTACACATTATGCTGCGTGTGACATTTGAGTTGGACATGAAGTGTTCCAAATATTTGAATTCACCTTAAACTGGATTCTAGTTTCTGAATTTGAGTATCGGCATTTGTAAACCATATTCATATATGACAGTGGAATACATCTTTGTCGTCCTTTTGAAGATATATAAAAACACATAGAATGATTTATAAAGATTCATATAGGAATACAAAATGGATTCGAATTTAGTTGCCAGGGTAAACGTGGATGCTTATTGTCCCAAAATTCGAAAGAAGCAGCAAAATGTCCACTCCCACGTCGGCTGCCCGAAGCCAAGTGTTTGGGAGATGGAAATTACTGTCTACCCATTACACGGACAATCCATCGGCCCGATTTCCACTGCTCTAAATAGGGGTAGGTTAGTAACTTCAATTAGACGTGACACGACCGCCTCTGAGCCCATTCCGACACAGTGGGCGTCAAACATGGGCGGCAAAACTCATTTGATTCAAGCTCGTCCGAAAGACCTCTGTTTCTCCCTCCATTCCCCATTCATACACGGTGGGCGGAAAAACAAACTCGACTCGGCCGAAATCGATGTAGGCAAATATTTTCAATAGGGGTAGGTTTGTAACTTCACTCAGACGTGACACAACCGCCCTACCTGTCAGCCCCGTTCATACACCGTGGGCGCCAACCACCCTCTCCTCGCCCGAAATCGCTCTGGGCAAATGTTGGCGAGATGCGAGATTACCGTCCTATCCCCAACTGACGAGACGTCCAAATTTTAAACGGGGGCTAAGTTCGTAACTTTCCCATATTTCAGACAGGCGTGTCCCAAAAACATGGTTCCCCGTACCTCTCCCTCCACTTTCCCATTCATACATCGTCCGCGCTAGAACACCCCATCCCCACACCAGCCTCCGTCCGCCACCCCATCCATCGCCGCCGTCCTCCACCACATCCATCGCCACCGTCCTCCACCATGCCGGAGCGCCTACCAAGACCGCGTCGTCCACTTCTAGAGATGGACGTTTCTCATCCACGACGACGGACCATTAGCCTTGCATCGCGTCCTCTCGCTTCATCGGCGCCGTCGTCCTCTTTGCCGGGGCCGCTCACACGACCTTCTCTTCCACCGCAACGGGACTTATCCCCCGATGCACCCGTCTACCGTCGCAGATCTGCTTCAACGCCACCGACAGCCATCGCACCCCGATGCCTACACGGCGCCGCAAGAGAGGTGGTACTTCATATCTCCTCAACTTTTTGATCTCAACCAGAAAATAGATCTTAACTTGGTTACTCTACTTTCTTTCAGCTCTTAGAATTTAGTTCTTAGTTCGAAGCAAACAATGGATGCTAAATATCATTTCTCCGGTTTGCAGCTTCAAATCTGCCATGGCACAGCCATAATACGGTTTAATTGATCATGCTTAGGGTTTAATTGATCATGCTTAGGGTTTAATTGATCATGTTGGTTCCGTGGTGGTTTCTTTAATAGAAATCGGAGGGGAAACCCTCTTTTGCTAAAAAAATATGCTTATAGTTTCCCCCTTTTATGATCACTATACGATCAGAATACGTGCTTCGTGTCATAATAACACTGCTCCACCCATCAAGCTAAACAAGCTTAGTTGTTCAAATACGAATCTGATATTATTAAAACAGAGTTGTTTAATTAGTCAGCTAAATGTTCCTAAATTAGTTTCGAAAATGCATGTTCGCCGCTCGGGTGTGTATCTCTACAGGGTGCCCACGGTGGGCCGGCCCACCCTGGGATTTTGGGTCGTCCCAGGCCCCGATTCCCCTCTATTCTGCTGCGCACTTCCGATCTCTACTCGCCCCCAGCCGCCTGCCTCGCCAGCGACTTGCCGTCCCCGGACGGCATGACTCTAGGAGGAGACGCCGGACTAACAGGAGGCCAGGAGCCGCTCGCCCAACAGCGTCACCGCTGCCCGGGCGCGCTGCCGTGCCTACCTTCCCAGTCCGTTCAGGGCTCAGGCGTGCAGCACCCACCAAGCCAACCCGATTTATTCTGAGATACGTCCTCAACACTCAGGAGCCACTCCTCATCCCCATTTTCTAATTGATTCATTACTCATTAGGCAGGACTGTCATTAGGGTTTGTTGTGTGCTCAATGCTACCTACACTTAATGGTTCAGATGTATTTCGGTAATCTTTAGTACCTCTAAAGTTCACAGGGTTTTCAAAATTCCGGCCCTCGGAACAGAAACTAGTCATTTTGGATTGTTGGTCGTAGTGACATTGACCCAGATTACTACTGCAAGCCAGGTTTGTTGACAATTTTACTTGTCTTTCTTACTCATTCCATATAATATCCAATTATTCACGTCGATTAGTTGCAAACAATAAGTGCTAGACAAACTTCTTCATTCAGATTTTGGACGGTCTCTTACTGCAGTTACAATTCTGCATACTTGTCCTGATAAGCTCACAAGTAAATGATTGATTCACTACATCTATGCTTGCCTTGTCATATTTGTTGTCAATATTCTTTTAGGGTGGACCACCCTGTTTCTAAATACTGGAACCGTAGACATGAGTGAATAGTATTTCTCTATGTGATCTCTTCCATCATGTGTGGGTAACGAACACTGCATTGTATAGAATGTCATTTCCAGCTTTTACATAGGTTTCGATCTTTTACATGGAATACAATCTGCCTACTTGCTTTGTGTCGCACTATCATGTAACGCCCCGGATCCGATGCGCCAGGTGTCTGCCAGTTATTCGCTGTCATTGCCATGTCATTTGCTTGCGTGTTGCATTTTGCTATGTCATCATCTGCATTTAATATCATGTCATCATGTGCATTGCATTTGCATACGTGTTCGTCTCTTGCATCTGAGCATTTTCCCCGTTGTCCGTTTTGCAATCCGGCGATCCTATCTCCTCCGGTGCACCCCTCTTGTTTTCTTTCGTGTGCGTGTGTCAAACTTTCTCGGAATGGACCGAGTCTTGTCAAGTGGCCTTGGTATACTACCGATAGACCACCGGTCAAGTTTCGTTCCATTTGGAAGTCGTTTGGTACTCCAACGGTTAACCGGGCCACCGCAAAGTCCGTTTGCGTGTTGCAGCAAAACCCCCTTTCAAACAGCCCCAAAACCCCTCTAAGTCTCCGCCATGCTCTCGGTCGTTCGATCACGATCGCGTGGGCGAAAACCGCACCTCGTTTGGACTCTCCTAGCTCCCTCTACCTATAAATATGCCTCTTCCCCGAAATCCCGCAGTCCAAAACCCTAAAATCCTCTCCTCACCGCACCGGACATGTCCGCCCGCCGCCAGACGCCGTCCGCCGCCGCCCCGACCAAT
>NC_057796.1:44579282-44589516 GCF_018294505.1 Triticum aestivum
GCGCCGCCCGAGGTCGCCGCGCCGCCGCCCCGCGCCATGGCCGCCGCCTCCTCTCCCCCCTCCGGGCGCCGCCGCCTCCTCCTCCTCCCTCTCCCTCCGGCCGAGCTCCGGCGAGCTCGAGCTCGGATCCGGCGAGATCCCGATCCAAATCTCGGTAGTTGACTTTTTCCCTCACCCCCGATATTATCTCTAAGTCCCCAGATTTTGTTATTATGTGTGCATGTTCAACTGTGTGTAACTTTGTGTATGTAGCTCCGATTCGCGCGTATAATATGTCAAATTGTTCGCCTCGTGATGCTCTTCATTTTGTTCAATTGCATCATTTTCATTCGAGGTCATCTTGATGCCCAAATATTCGTTGGAAGAGGGCTAGTTGCTGTTAATCTCTGGTTCTTGTCAGAACTTGGAGATTTGTCATTTTTGTATCTTTTATTCTGTGCGTCTTTTGAGCATGAGCTCTACATGTGTTTTGAAGTATGCCATGCCATCTTTCCATTGGTATAGTCCATGTATTTTTGTGATCTCTGTGGTGACTAGCACAAGCATGCAAAGTAGGCCCCCGTAATAATTCTGATTTCAGGGACTTAGTGATTTCTCTAAGTCCTAGTCTGCTGTAATTTTGTTGCCATGTAAACTTGATGCTACCGAGAGATCCATGCATATTTTGGAAATGTTCAATAAGGATGTTTTGTAGCTATAGTTGTAATTGATCCATTCCTGCAATTGTTTGCAATTTTAGAGTAACATAGCATGACTCAATCTTGCTCTACTTTTGCTATAAAATATTTCTGGCAGATTCTTAACATGATATGCATTCTTGCCAAGCTTATTGTAGTTGATCCATACATGCTATGCAATTGTTCTTGCCATGGATAGCTTCATAAACATGCCATCTTGCTGTAGGTATGCTTGGTTTGTCACGCGTTGCTCTGTAGTGAGTGCATCAAGCTCACAAAGAGGCCTACATATTAATATTTCTGCCATGCTCTGTTTTCTGCTAAGTCTGAAACCTGATAACGAAACTTGCTATGTTTACATGCTTGCCATCATATCTTAGGGTCCTTTTTGGCTTATGGTCAGTAAGGGACTTTTGTCATGTGCATTTAGTAGGACACTACCATGCCTTGTTTTGCTATGTTAAGTTCCTGTAGCATGTTGATTTCGTGCTCTGAACATTGCTACCTGATGCTGATTTCTACCATGTCCAGTTTTTCACTGAGTCTGTGAACCTGTTATTATTTGCAATCTTGCCATGCCTTTTTGAGCTTGTTCTAGTGATTTCTGGAGATAGCATAGTGTTCATGTTTTGTTTTGCTTTACCTGTACATCATGACCATGCCTTTGTTTTTCATGTTGAGTTGCTGTAGCATACTGTTTTGATGCTTGCTAGATGCCTAGTTGCTGTTTTCGTCAGATTGTTGCTATGTATTGTTTAGAGTGTATGTGTTGCACCGTTGCTCCGTTTTGAGCATGCTCTTCATAGAACTTGCTTAGTTTTGCATGTAGTTTCATATTATCATGTTGCATCCTTGTTTTGAGGTGTTTGCTTGATGTTTGTATGCATTTTGCATCAATGCCATGTTTAACTTGTTTTGCTCATATCTTCTAGACCGTAGCTCCGAATCTAATGAACTTTATATGTAACTTGACTAGAATTTCGTGTAGATCATCGTGGTGCTCTTTAACTTGCTGTTTATCAACTTCAACTTAATGCTTATTCAGTTCTGGACCTATTTCAAAATTTGCATATGAGGACTTACCGGAATTGTTATGTGTTGTTTCCGGCCTCATTTAAACTTGCTGTGATGTGTTGTTCTTGTATGCATCCTCTCTTGTCACGAGTAGCTTCGTTTAGCCTTGTCATGCATCATTCTTGGTTGAGCATCATGCCTTGTTCATGTGTGGTGTGTTTACCTTGTTGTGTGCTTCTTCTCGATAGTTCCCGTGTCGTTGCGTTCGTGAGGATTCGTTCGTCTTCGTGGCTTCATCTTCTTCATGGATTCGTTCTTCTTCCTAGCGGGATTTCAGGCAAGATGACCGTCACCTTGGATCTCAATACTACCATTGCTATGCTAGTTGCTTCGTTCTTTCGCCTTACTGCGCTACCTATTCACTTGTTCCTCAAGCCTCCCAAATTGCCATGAACCTCTAACTTTTGTCACCCTTCCTAGCAAACCGTTGTATGGCTATGTTACCGCTTCGCTCAGCCCCTCTTATAGCGTTGCTAGCTGCAGGTGAAGATGAAGTTTGCTCCATGTTGGATTATGTTTATGTTGGGATATCACAATATCTCTTATATTATTAATGCATCTATATATTTGGTAAAGGGTGGAAGGCTCGGCCTTATGCCTGGTGTTTTGTTCCACTCTTGCCGCCCTAGTTTCCGTCATACCGGTGTTATGTTCCCGGATTTTGCGTTCCTTACACGGTTGGGTGATTTATGGGACCCCCTTGACAGTTCGTCTTGAATAAAACTCTTCCAGCAAGGCCCAACCTTGGTTTTACCATTTGCCTAGCCTATTTCTTTTCCCTTGGGAGTCGCGCTCTCGAGGGTCATCTTTATTTACCCCCCCGGGCCAGTGCTCCTCTGAGTGTTGGTCCAACCTGTCAGTCGCCGGTGGCCACCAGGGGCAACTCTGGGCTGGCCTATCGGAAGCTTGGACAATCCGGTGTGCCCTGAGAACGAGATATGTGCAGCTCCTATCAGGATTTGTCGGCACATTCGGGCGGCTTTGCTGGTTTTGTTTTTCCATTGTCGAAATGTCTTGTAACCGGGATTCCGAGACTGATCGGGTCTTCGCGGGAGAAGGAATATCCTTCGTTGACCGTGAGAGCTTATCATGGGCTAAGTTGGGACACCCCTGCAGAGTATTATCTTTCGGAAGCCGTGCCCGCGGTTATGTGGCAGATGGGAATTTGTTAATATCCGGTTGTAGATAACTTGACACTTGACCTTAATTAAAACGCATCAACCGCGTGTGTAGCCGTGATGGTCTCTTCTCGGCGGAGTCCGGGAAGTGAACACGGTTTCTGGGTTATGTTTGACGTAAGTAGGAGTTCAGGATCACTTCTTGATCATTGCTCATTCACGACCGTTCCTTTGCTTCTCTTCTCGCTCTTCTTTGCGTAAGTTAGCCACCATATCATGCTTAGTCGCTGCTGCAACCTCACCACTTTACCCCTTCCTTTACCATAAAGCTTTGCTAGTCTTGATACCCATGGTAATGGGATTGCTGAGTCCTCGTGGCTCACAGATTACTACACCACCAGTTGCAGGTACAGGTTGTGCGATGATCATGACGCGAGAGCGATGTCGTTTGTTTGGAGTTCTTCTTCTGCTTCTTCTTCGATCAGGGGATAGGTTCCAGGTCGGCAGCCTGGGCTAGCAGGGTGGATGTCGTTTGAGTTTCTGTTTATGTTTCATCCGTAGTCGGATGTTGACCTTATGTTTGATGTATTGTTGTATTCTTGCGGCATTTGTATGCCTTGTATGTATCCCCAAATATTATGTAATGTTGATGTAATGATATCCACCTTGCAAAAGCGTTTCAATATGCGGTTCTATCCTTGGTGGGGCCTTCGAGTCTCTTTAGGATAGTATCGCATATTGGGCGTGACATACCAACACTCCACCCTTGAAGCTAAACATTATGCCACTCATAATTTCTTAGTTTATTTGTTCAAATACGAATTTCATATGATTCTAATGTTCCTACTTCAGTTTTGAAATGTGTGCCTGCCTGTTATAGAGACATAAGGGGTTTGTATTTCTGTGTGTGGTCTGGTCAGCACGGTTGGGGAGGTGAACTTTGCATATGCAGGGGTTTATAGGGAGACACTCTCCGAGTTGAATCCGCAATGCATTCCATAGATAATCTGACTACTTTTTATGTTTTCATGAATCTCAGATTTTGAACAGCATCATAATGATTATGAGCTTGCGCGCATGAAAAGAATAAAGCAGAACAATGCCATGGCTGTCAAACTTGGCATTAAGGGACTGAAATCAAGTCTGGATGCAATGCAATGCAAACGCTCTCCACCTACAGATTCATGCTCAGAATATGATCCTAACAGTGATTCTGAGCTAGAGAGAGACCTAAGTCAATGTAGCTCCCTAGTGGAGGAGTCAGAGGAAGATGCCCTATCTTATTCACCCATCAAGGTACTTGCTCTAACTTTCCAAGGTTACATTGCTCGCACATATCTTGCAACTGATGCTTTGCATTGCTTCTACTTTGTTGAACTTCCATTAGCTTAGTTTACACATCGTGTATGTGAATACGCCCTGCCTATCCATTTTCAGTACATATTCCATCTGTCATCATACCATATTTATCCATTCAAATGTTGTTCTTGTGTATCAGACATTCAAAAGGAAGAGGGCGATTGCTGATCGTGGAGGAGCACAAGCAAAGTATTTGGAAAAGGTAGTGGCACCTGATAAATCAAATAGCCCATTAGGTGTAGTTGCAATATCACCTGGCCCACAAAATACCCCAACTCTAGCAGACTCTAGCCCTACTACACTGGTCATTTCTGTTGCCCCAACTCAGCAGACCCCAACTGCAGCAAACAGTATGATTATGCCAGTTGACATAGCACCAGCTGTACGACGCAAAACCCCCATTCCAGCAAAGAGTACACCAAATCCAGTTGCCAAATCCCTTTTCGAACCAGAGAGAGCCCCAATTGCAGCAAATAGGACCCCTGTTCCATTTCTTCCCAGTTTAGAAGACGAAGCTTATGTTGTTGTCAGGAACTTTGTGCGCATCTTTCCTTCATGGAAAGATTATACCGCAGACACAGAACAATTTCCAGTCTTCCTCCGCAACTTACGCGTAAGTAATGTACTAATGTTATTCATGGTCATTACTGCATATGTTTCTGCTGACAGAAGACACAAGATTTCATTCTTTTAAATAGGCGAGGAGCAAACTGGATTGTGATGACGAGCAAGGGTTGGTTGCGCTTTTCAAGCACTCGTTGATGAAGTATCGTTCCTACCTGAGGCAAGCGCACTTCGATGGCAAGCCTCTGAACGAAATTTCTGTAAAGTCTCCGGTGCTACATTTATCCGACGGTGACTGGAATAATCTTGTTACACATTGGTCTCGGCTGCAGCGTAAGGTACTGTCTATGATATCACATCACAATTTGAACTACATTTCTGCATTTGCCTTAATGTCTCACTTGTACGAAAACTGTTAGCAGAAGAACATTCGTTCTCAAGGGACCACAGAATCTCGCAACTATACTGCATACTGCTTTGCTCTTGTGAGAACCTCTTGCCCTGTATGACCATACTTACTTTCATAGTTGTTTGATTATGTAGCATCACTGCACATGTTAGCCTCGTAATCGTCCATTTGGTGGACATTATAAGATTCGTATGGACTCTTACATAAATTTAGAATCAACCCAATGCTTTTGAAGAGGTTTAGCTCTGCAGTCCTCTTGTAAGGACTGAACGTGGTCTATCACTGTACTTACATTAACAGCTACTCCCTCCGTCCCATAATATAAGAACGTTTTGTATAGTACACCGGTGTTCAAAACACTCTTGTATTATGGGAAGAGGGATTGGTTCATTTTGTAGCGTTCTGCATCTTATCTCCCTCGCCCACCATTTACTAAAAAAGATCAGATCTATATTTAATCTTACCAACAAGTAGAATACACAGACAATGCCAGTGCAGAAGTGTAGCCCATTGCTCTTGTCAGTACATTTTGTCCTGTAACGCTTGTACTTCCAGGGATTGGTAGTTGATTATGTAGCATCAATCTGCATCTTATCTTCATTATCCTCTATCCCTTCCAGTATTATCATATCTATAATTACTCTCTACAAAATGTAGAGTACAGGCAATGCTTATGAAGAAGATTCTGTGCTGAAATTCTTGAGTTATCCTTCCCTTGACATGGAGAAGGGCATTATAAAGCCGGTGTTAACTGTTAATGTAAGTCAGTCCTTCTAAAGCCTTTATCCTCAACTGCTGTTTAATTTTCTCATACTCCCTATCGTTTACTGCTGTTTAGTTTGCTGTTTCTACCAAAATGCATGTTCGTAAGAACCGTAAGTTCTAAGTTTTACTTGTAAAACCAAATTCCTTATTCATACCATGCACATTACTTAATACTCCCTATATGTATGCTTGTTTTTGTGGATCTATAATCCAGTGTGTGGTGAAGCAGCCCACGTTTGCACCTTGTCATCTCCTGTTTTATCTTACTGATGTGGCTGATGATATGAACAACATGCCATGCACATTATCCAAAATAGATACAATGATTTTCTTTGCCCTTCATCTATGCTTGTTATGTTGACATGGTAATCCAGTAGTGTGGTGAAGCTCCCCGCATTATGAACAATGCCAAATTATGCTATTGATATTTTGAACTTACTATTTATTTTCTAATTTGAAATTGGATAGAATTGACAGAACAGTTATCATCTTGGTTTATACACATGCAAAACCTATCATCTCTCTGCTTTGTTTCAGGGTGATATGCCTGATGGCATGCACAAGTCTGCTGAAGGCTGTGAGACAAACCCAACATATATTGCAGCAAAGAAGGCAAAACATCTTGAAGATAGCGAGACAACCCCAAAGTCTTGTCTTGATGCAGTGTTCAAGTTACTTGAGAGTAACAGTCAGACAAGCTCACAGAATTCGTTGTCTGAATCAGTTCGACTTCTTCAGTCCCAAGTTCTAGCAGCAAGGCATTCTGCAACTCAACTTCAACTTGAAGTCCTATCTCTAAGAAAGATTGTGGAGAACACCAATGAGAACCTCATCGCTAAACAGCTACACCTGGAAGCTATGACCGACATGCTAGGCCGGTTTCACAGCCTTGCTCAGCGGCTTGCGCAGCAGTTCCCCCGCAAGGCTAACCTTTCTTGAACTGTCTTGGAAGTGGTCTCGGTTCAGTATTATTTTGTTACGCTGCAGTGGTGCCCAGTTTTTGTAATCTGCTTCTTCGTTGCGCTTTATGATCACTGGTGGCGAACTTTGATGCCCAGTGGATGTAATATGTGTAATAGCCGTGATAGCCTAGCATAAGTTGCTTGCTTATTTATTACCTTGTTGTCTTGTTTATTTGTTTGCTTGTAGTCAGTGCAGTTCTTTTTCCGCGGTTTGCTAGTGGCTGCAATAACCTATTTTTTAAAACTAGGCCACAATAACCATGGGCTAATATTTACTGTAGTGACACTGGGCCTCCTACGGGCCGTAGAAACAGTGGGCCTTCTACGGGCCGTAAAAACAGCAGGCCTTCTACGGGCCGTAGAAACAATGGGCCTTCTACGGGCCGTATCATCAATGGACCTTATACGGGCCGTATGATCGATTGGCCAAACATGGGCCAATAACAGGCCGCATTATGGCCGTAAAGGGGCTAGAGTTGGAATCGTCTGTTCATGGGCCGACCATAACGGGCCATCGTTAATAGGCCGTATTTGATGACGCTATGAAAATGGCCCAACGTATTAACGGACCACAAACGGGCCGACTGTAACCACGGGCTGAATTTGGCCCACAAGCAGAAAATGACAGTAACGGGCCTTAAGTAAACGAATGCTGGAAATGAGCCCAAGAATAAATGGGCTCTGAGAAGGCCGAAAGATAACATGGGCTGGAAACGGCCCAACGGAATAACGGGCCGTTAATGGGTATAAAGTGATACATTGTTCATTACGGGCTAGTTTCACCATGGGCTGTTAATGGGTGTAAAGTGATACACTGTTCATTACGGGCCAGTTTCACCATGGGCCGTTAATAGGCCAAGAGTTACATAGGGCCTCATATGGGCCAAAGACGTCATGGGCCATACATGGGCCAGAAGTGAAAACGGGCTGGAATCATATTGGATGGCCCAGATGACGCTACTGGGCCTAATTCGGATAGGGCGTAACGGGCCTTGGGTTAGCGGGCTGTAAATGGGCTATATGCGAACAGGCCGTTAACAGGCTTTCCATGGGCCGGCCCGCCACCTTTTGACCAAGTCAAACGGGACGGCCTTTTCACAGGAATGGGCCTCTGTTGGGCCATGCCACGTGTCGACGTATCATAGGCGCCTTCTGTCCAATGAGTGGATGACATCTGTCCCAACGATGAGCTGACACGTGTTTCCTCCAGCCAATGATGATTTTACACGTGGAAAATCCCCATTGGTCGGGGCTGTTAACGGGTTATCGGATCCAAAACCCGACCTGATAGATTAACGGCGTTCCGTTACGGTGGATGCCACGTGTCGGTCACCCTTGACGAAAGCACTTCTGTGACGCGCAATTTATCGTCATGGAAGTGGACACTTCCGTGATGATAATTTTGGTAATGTCATGGAACACTTCTACGACAGCATAGGTATGACTATCTTGATTCTGTCATAAATTTGTCATGGATGTACATGCATGACAAAAAACGCGACATACTGTGACAAACACGTATCATCACGGAAGTGTATTTTTTTGTAGTGCTACCATTGAATGTTTGATTCGGCGGTAGTCTTAGAGTAACTTTCACTGTGATGTTCTTTTGTTTCTGTTGACTGAAATTTCTTATATGTTGACTGTAGAAATCTTGTGATCTTGGGGCTCAACTTTCCACACTGAACAAGCAGCAAATCAGCCTCAAGCTTGATCTGGAACTGGCCAAGAAGAACCTCAAGACTGCTCGTGACAAAGTAGCCGCTATGGGAGGTAACCAATCGTCAACTGCCCATCTTACGGTTAGCACTTTTCCAAGTGTTTTTGTTTTTAGTCGCTTTGAACCGGGTGACTTCACTCGAACAGATGTGCGTAGTGAAAACCATCAACTCCAAGCTCGTCTGAAGAATGTTGTTTCTTTAGAGAAAATGAAGCAAGCTCTGGAGAAGAAGGATCTGGATCTTGCTGCTGCCCAGAAGGAGGCACGAGAGAAAACGGCACTTGCTGACAAGAAGCTTGCTTCAGTCCGAAGTTAGAAGAAGAGAACTCCAAACTGAAGACCGTTGTCTCTGATGCCAATTGGGAGGTCGAGCAACAGAAGAAAGACAAGGACAGGCTGACTGACGAGATTGGAAACTTCAAGGCCAAGAAGGGCGAGTTAGAATCTTACCTGGGCCAGCTTGCTGCAAAACTGGTCTTAAAGCTTGAAGGTACTGTTGTTCGATTGACTTGTTGCTGTCGATTGATAGATCTTACTATATTGTCGACTCACTATTTACTCGACTGCGCAGAACTTTGCCAGGACTTTGAAGCAGAAACTGGGCGGGTCGAGACAGATCTCGATCCCATAAACTGTCCAGTTAAAGATGACGTCGCGATGAATGTGCTGCGGTTGGAATCCTGCATGGACAGCGCAGTTGCTTATCTTGCCCGTCTGAAGGCGGCGATGACTCGGGTTGATGTTGAACTCTAGCCTCAGGCGGAACTGTCTCAAGACCTTGAGTCTCTAATGGCTCAACTGAATCAAATACCTGACCGAGTGCAAGAATGGAAGAAATCATCTGCTCGCTGCGGTGCTGATGTTGCCCTGTCACTAGTTCGAGTGCACTGTAAGGATGTCAAAGAAGACAAGCTGGCGGAGCTCAAGGTTGCTAACACCAAAAGGCACACTTTCCAGTCCTTCATGGAAACTTTCCTTGACGCCGCCACTCGCATCGAGATAGCATAGACCTTGACAGTTTTTGCGACCCAGCCAGTCCTTCTCCTGACGAGTGACCAAAAAACATTATGCTCCACCTTTATTTGCCTCGGAATGCCGAGTGATTGTGTAATCGTTAAACTTCTTCGGGCTTGATGCTTGAGTACTTTTGATTCGTGGTCCGGAACCTTAGAATTTATCTGAACTTGGTTTATTTCTGCGTATGCTTTGTATTTGCCTTTGAGTGGAACTTGTTCTTCACTCGGAATTGTCTTTGTACTTGAGATGCAGCTCTGAGGAGGAGGTCCCAGTCGACCTGCACCTCGTCGTCCTTGCAGATCAGGATGGAGCGCACGTTATACTTTGTGGCGCAGCTCTGAGGAGAAGGTTGCAGTCGACCTGCACCTCGTCGTCCTTGCAGATCAGGATGGAGCACACGTTATACTTGTGGCGCAACTCCGAAGAGAAGGTTTCAGTCAACCTGCATCTCGTCGTCCTTGCGGATAAGGATGGAACGCACGTTGTATTTTTGGCGCAGCTCTGAGGAGAAGGTCGCAGTCGACCCGCACCTTGTCGTCCTTGCGGATAGGGATGGAGCGCACGCTATA
>NC_057796.1:44590349-44747405 GCF_018294505.1 Triticum aestivum
AGTACTGGACTGTAGCTAAGCCCCCGAGTGAGAGGCTTGCTCACCACTCGGTAGGATTTTTCAAACTTAGGCGAGTACTGGAGTGCAGCTAAGCCCCTGAGTGTGAGGGTTGCTCACCACTCGGTAGGATTTTTAAAACTTAGGCGAAACGGATTCGCAGCTAAGCTCCCGAGTGAGAGGCTTGCTCATCACTCAATAGGATTTTTCGAACTTAGGCGAGTACTGGACTGCGGCTAAGGCCCCGAGTGTGAGGGTTGCTCAACACTCGGTAGGAGTTTTATAACTTAGGCGAAACGGATTCGCAGCTAAGCTCCCGAGTGAGAGGCTTGCTCATCACTCGGTATGATTTTTCGAACTTAGGCGAAACGGGTTCGCAGCTAAGCCACCCATTGGGGGATTTGAAGAATAAAAAAGGAACAACAATCATTTATGAGACTATAAAAATTGTGTCTTTAAGAATCAAACTAGAAGGTATTTCTTATTACATCTCAACAATCTGAAAGCTTAAGTGTAAAAGGGGCGGAGCAGCTCCGCATTCCAAGCGCGTGGCTCGTCTTTCTTTTGCTCGACATTGTAAAGGTGGTATGCTCCGTTGTGGAGCACTCTGGTGATGATGAAGGGGCCTTCCCAAGCAGGAGCGAGCTTGTGAGGTTTCTGCTGATCCACTCAAAGAACCAAGTCTCCCTCTTGAAATGCTCGACCCCTCATGTTTCTGGCGTGGAATCGATGCAGGTCTTGCTGATAAATGGTCGAGCGGATCAGGGCCATCTCTCTTTCTTCTTCCAGGAGATCAACTGCGTCTTGCCGAGCCTGTTCTGCTTCATCTTCTAAGAAAAGCTCGACTTGGGGTGCGTTGTGAAGCAAATCGCTCGGAAGTACAGCCTCAGCTCCATAGACTAAGAAGAATGGAGTTCGACCAGTCGACCGATTAGGGGTCGTCCTCAATCCCCAAAGTACTGATGGAAGTTCGTCGACCCAGGCGCCTGCTGCATGCTTGAGATCACGCATTAACCGGGGTTTCAGTCCCTTCAGGATCAATATGTTTGCTCTTTCAGCTTGTCCATTCGACTGGGGATGGGCCACTGAAGCATAGTCGACTTGAGTGCCTTGGGAAGCACAGAAGGCTCGGAACTCATCAGAATCGAAGTTAGATCCATTGTCGGTGATGATGTTGTGCGGAACACCATATCTGAATGTTAATTCTCTGATGAAGCTGACAGCAGTACTGGCTTCAAGATTTTTGATAGGCTTGGCTTCAATCCATTTGGTGAACTTGTCGACTGCCACGAGCACATGAGTGAAGCCGCTCCTGCCAGTCCTTAGAGGCCCGACCATGTCCAATCCCCAAACAGCAAAGGGCCAGACAAGTGGAATGGTCTTCAGGGCTGATGCATGTTTGTGAGACATGTTCGAGTAAAACTGGCAACCTTCACATTTGTCGACTATTTCTTTCGCCATCTCATTTGCTCGCGGCCAATAAAACCCTGCTCGGTATGCTTTGGCCACAATGGTACGCATGGTGACCACAGGTCCCCGAGTGGATGTCGTTGAGGATCACTCGACCTTCTTCTGGTGTTATGCATTTCTGGCTGACTCTAGTTACACTTTCTCTGAACAGCTGTCCTCTTATCACCGTAAAGGCTTTGGATCGACGGACGATCTGTCGAGCCTCTTCTTCATCTTCTGGGAGTTCCTTCCTAAGAATGTACGCAATGTACGGCACTGTCCAATTGGGAGTGATGACCAAAACCTCCATGATCAAGTCAACCACAGCTGGGACTTCGACTTCAGTCGGATCAGTGGCACTCTTTAGTTGTGGGAGCTCTTCAGTGAAAGGATCTTCCTGAACTGAAGGTGTATGAATATGTTCCAAAAACACATTGCTGGGAATAGCTTCCCTCTTGGAACCTATCTTTGCCAGATCATCAGCTGCTTGATTTTTCAGTCGGGGTATGTGATGGTGCTCTAAACCCTCAAACTTCTTCTCTAACTTTCTCACTGCATTACAGTAGCCAGTCATAGCCGGGCTTCTGACGTCCCACTCCTTCATTACTTGATTAACCACTAAATCCGAGTCACCGTAGACCATGAGGCGACGGACGCCGAGTGAAATGGCCATACGCAACCCATACAAAAGTGCCTCATATTCAACTTCGTTGTTGTAGGAATCAAAATGAATCTGGAGAACATAGCTAAGCTTGTCACCTCGGGGGGATACCAATACCACTCCAGCACCAGAACCATTCAGCATCTTGGATCCATCAAAGAACATGGTTCAATGCTCCGAGTGAATCTGAGTCGGCAGTTGCTGTTCGACCCACTCGGCGAGGAAATCTGCTATTGCTTGGGACTTGATAGCTTTCTTTGCCTCAAACTTGATATCCAAGGGAAGGAGTTCAATCGCCCACTTTGCCACTCGACCAGTTGCATCTCTGTTGCTGAGAATTTCTGATAATGGTGCGTCGCTGACGACTGTAATGGAGTGATCAGAGAAATAATGTGCAACCTTCTTCGTGGTCATGTAAATCCCATAAACAAGCTTCTGATAATGAGGATATCTTTGCTTGGATGGAGTCAGAACTTCAGAAACATAGTATACTGGGCGCTAAACTTTATAGGCTTTTCCTTCTTCTTCCCGCTTGACCGTGAGTACTGTACTGACAACTTGTCCAGTGGCTGCAATATAAAGCAGTAAAGGCTCTTTGCTGATTGGGGCAGCGAGCACCGGCTGTGTGGAAAGCAGGGCTTTGAGTTCTGCAAACGCTGCATCAGCTTCAGGAGTCCACTCGAATTTGTTGGATTTCTTCATCACTCGGTAAAGAGTCAATGCCTATTCACCGAGGCAAGAAATGAATCGACTCAAGGCGGCCAAATAACCAGTAAGCTTCTGGACATCATGCACACGCACAGGGCGCTTCATCCGGAGTATGGCACCAACTTTCTCTGGGTTCGCGTCGATCCCTCGTTCGGAAACGAGGAAGCCGAGTAACTTTCCGCCAGGAAGTCCGAATGTGCACTTTGATGGATTAAGCTTGATATCATACCTTCTCAGGTTGGCAAAGGTTTCAGCCAGGTCAGCCAGCAGGTCGGAACTTTTACGCGACTTGACCACAATGTCATCCATATATGCTTCCACATTCCGACTGATTTGAGTGAGCAGACACTTCTGAATCATCCTCATGAATGTGGCTCCAGCGTTCTTGAGACCGAATGGCATGGTGACATAACAAAAACACCCGAATGGAGTGATGAAAGCCGTTTTTATCTCATCCGGGTCCATACAGTCGGATCTGATGGTACCCGGAATAGGCGTCTAGAAAAGATAGACGCTCACACCCTACAGTCGAGTCGACGATTTGGTCGATGCGGGGCAGAGGAAAATGATCTTTTGGGCAGGCCCGATTGATATGCTTGAAGTCAATGCACATGCAAAGTGAGTCGTCCTTCTTGGGGACCATGACAACATTGGCGAGCCAGTCGGAGTGGAAATCTCTCGGATGAACTCAGCCGCCAGGAGCTGAGCCACTTCCTCACCAATTGCTTTTCTCTTCTGTATGGTCGACCGTCGAAGATGTTCCTTGACTGGTTTTACTTTCGGGTCGACTCGCAAACGATGCTCAGCCAATCTCCTGGGTACACCCGGCATGTCAGAAGGTTTCCATGCAAAGATGTCCCAGTTCTCACGGAGGAAATGGATGAGCGCTTCTTCCTATTTGCTGTCGAGTGATGTTGAGACACGAGTAGGAGCAGCATTAGGATCGGTCGGGTGAATATGAATCGGCTTGGTTTCACCGGATGACTGAAATGCAGAATCTATGGCAGGCTTCTTGGAGCGCAGCAAATCACTCGGGTCTGTATTTTTCCGGTATTCTTGCATTTCGACTGCTGCCATTTGTGCATCAGCGATTTTTGAGCCCTTCTGGAAGCACTCTTCTGCCTTCTGCCGATTGCTAGTGATAGTGATCACTCCTCTGGGTCCAGGCATTTTCAATTTGAGGTACACGTAACATGGTCGAGCCATGAAACATGCATAGGCAGGCCTACCCAGAATAGCATGGTAAGCACTCTGGAAATCCACTACTTCAAATGTCAACTTTTCCTTGCGGTAATTCTTGGAATCACCGAAAACCACATCAAGGGCGATCTGGCCGAGTGATTCAGCCTTCTTGCCAGGTATAACGCCATGGAAACTCATATTGCTTTCACTAAGCTTGGACATCGGAATGCCCATTCCCTTCAAGGTTTTAGCATAAAGGATATTCAGGCCGCTACCACCATCCATTAGCACTTTAGTCAGTCGAGTGCCTTCAACAACTGGGTCGACCACCAACGCTTGCCTCCCAGGGGTGGCTATACGTGCTGGATGGTCAGACTGGTCGAATGTGATGGCAGTCTGGGACCACTTCAAATAACTTGGTGTTACCGGAGCAACCATGTTCACTTCTCTGTTGATAACTTTCAATCGACTTTTGCTCTCAACATCAGCAAAAATCATCAGAATGGAGTTAACGTTGGGAAAACCATCATCATCCTCTTCCTTATCCTCACCCTTGTCCGACTCATTTTCCTTCTCATTGGGTTGTTTCTCTCGGAACTGCTGGATCAGGAGTCGACACTGTCGAGTGGTGTGTTTAGGGTAAATCAGATTACCCTCTTCATCCTTCTTAGTATGAATGTGGCATGGTAAATCCAACACATCATTCCCGGCTTGATCTTTCACTTTCTTGGGGTTCCAGGGCCCTTTGGGCTTCCCCTTGAACTTTCCTTGAGCCACAACTAAAGCCTCACCAGGAGCAGCTGGCTCGGCCTTACGCTTCTGTTTTCGATTGGAAGTACCTCCACCGGTTTCCTGGGCGACTGTTTTGTGCTTGCCACTCCGGAGCCTGTCTTCTTCTTCGCTGTTAGCATATTTGGTGGCAATCTCCATCATTCGAGTCATGGAGATATCTCCTGTCTGACCGAATTTCAGATTCAACTCTCGATACTTAACGCCTTCTTTGAAGGCACACACTGCTTGGTGATCTGACACATTCTCCACTGTATGGTGCAACGTGATCCATCTCTGGATATAGTCTCTCAGGGTTTCATTCGGTTTTTGAACACAGTGCTGCAATTCTGTCAACCCTGCAGGCCATTTGCAAGTACCCTCAAAAGTTCTAACAAACACTCGAGCGAGTTCTTCCCAGCTGAATATACTGCCAGGTGCTAGCTGAGTCAACCATGCTCTGGCCGAGCCTTCCAACATCAGAGGAAGGTGCTTCATGGCCACTTCATCATTACCACCACCAATTTGTACAGCCACTCGGTAGTCTTCAAGCCAAGTGTCCGGCTTAGACTCACCAGTAAACTTGCTGACTCCAGTCGCCAACCTGAAGTTGGGAGGAATCACTGCGGCCCTAATGGATCTGCTGAAACACTCAGGACCTGAAACGTGCACTCTGCTGCCAGTCGAATAATCTCTGTCATGGCCTTCTGTGTGTGCTCTATTCCTGTCAACCAGACCTTGAACGAGGATAGACCTCGCATCAAAGCCTGGCTCCCTTGGGTCGACTGGTACTCTTCGCTCGCCGCTGTGGGGGCGCCTGTCATCATGCTGCCGGGCACATATGACCCACTCCTCGGAGGAGGCGTGGGCACTCGACGACGGTCATCGTGGCCGAGTCCGTGATCGTATTGCTCGTGGTTTCTGTACTGATCTTGCCTGTGCCCACGTCCTTCATGCCGCGGGGGCGATCTTGGGCTGTGAGCCGACTGAACTGTGTCTGTCATCACAGATCTGCTATGAATCCTATTCCGCGACTGAGATACTACTATGTTCTGCTCTCCGGCCGCCCGGAGCAAGGCCCGGATTTGCATCAAACCTCTGCCAGCTTCCGACTGGGAAGGCTGAAATTGACTCTGCTATTCGGGCTGCAGCTGTGAGATTTTGAATCGGAGTGCGGTATACCTGAGTTTGAGGCAGAAAAAGCTGTCGTCGACTGGACTCAGGGATCCGCTGCCAAGCACGCTCGTCGAGTGCATGCTGCAGATTCTCCAGTCGAGTGCGCTCAGCCAAGTTGGCCAGGCGCACCTCCTCCAAGGCCCAGGCCTCGGGTGTTTCTCCGACGATAGGAGTATGAAGCGCATCCATATTGCGGCGGCGAAGCTCTTCCCTCTGCTACGAAGAAAGGGGCTCGGGGCGGTACTCCTCGTGAACGCGCAACGGATCACCGCCAACATCACCACCGTCGTCGCGGGGGAAGCCAGGAGCACTGCGTGGTCCGTTGACCATCAAGGCTTCCGCCGCAGGACCGCTGCTGTCGCACTCAGATGCGGTCTCGACGGAGCCAGTCGAACATGCCGTAGAGAGTTTCGTCGGGCTCGATTACCGCGACTTGTGGGGTGGCCGACTGACGGGCCACCGCGTGTCTCACCCACCGCTGGAGCCGTGACCGACCGGAACGCTTGCGCCGACAAACAGCGGGGGGCGAGGACACCATAGGAGTCGACCAATACTGGGTCGATGGCTGCCGGAGAAGGACGTCGCGGACGCATGCACGAAAGTACGTCGCCCCGTGGACGGGGAGTGCCTCGACGTCGAGTGGAGCTTCTTGAAGCCAAGCGGAGTCGTCGGCAACGAAAACGAGTGCGCCGAGACGGATCTCGCGGCCCTCAGCCAGTCCGCTGGCGGAAACCATGATGATGAGAATCGGAAAAAAATCGCAACTCCACCAAAAAGTCGCTAAGACACCTGCCCCCAGATGGGCGCCAACTGTCGTGGATCTAAGACTGACAGTAGAATGGGGGGTAGGTATGAGGAGGCAAGATCCTAGCTATGGCAAAGTTGTACACACGAGTTTTACGAGTTCAGGCCCTTCGCGGAAGAAGTAATAGCCCTACGTCTCGGTGCCCGGAGGCGGTCGACTGGATTATGCGTGTGTGTGTGTATTACAGGGGGTGCGAACCCTTGTGCCAGAAGAGGGGGGTGGCTTATATAGAGTGCGCAAGCACCCCGGCCATCCTCCGTTACCAAGAGTTCAATGTACATAAAGAGGGGGCGTTACTGATAACGCCAGCCTTATATGCCTTAATGGCCTTCAAGACTATAGAGTGAAAGCTTGTCCGTTGCTGTTCTGGATGACTCCTGGTCTTCAATGAGTCGAATGGATTCTTGTATGATCGAGTGGTCGAGTGACCTTAGGAAGGAGGGGTCTCCGAGTAGCTGGTAGGTCGAGTGGATTGCACTCGACACCTTTGTTGAGCCTTCCCTGTTGTCTCTTGAGCTTCTTTGCTTCTAGGACAGTGACCTTGGATAGGGCGTATAGGTCAGGCCTATGACCCTACCCCAGGTCTATGTCATCATCACCTGAAGAAAATGAACCAATTTCCTCTGCTCCTCCAGCACCTACACCAAGTCCAGTTCTTCCTTTTGCATCAGAAGCTAAGAAGACCAAGGCTGCGGAGCGTGCAGCAGTGAAGAAAAGGAAAGCATCAACTTCATCAGAATCTTTAGCTCCGAAGAAGATGAAGAAATTGACAAGCTCTTTTGAGAATTCAATTGATGTTGTTCCACTCTCATGCATGCCATCAAGGAACTTGTTCCCTTTGGTGAAGACTATGTGATCCCGAGCGGATCCGATGAAGATATTCCTTCTGCTGCTTCCTTAGAGCAGTTGGATGAAGAAATTGAAATGGATACAATCCCTTCAACCCCAGTTGTCTCATCGCCCATGCCTCAGTTCACAGCTGAAGAGGCAGGCGTTGAAGAACTAAGTGAAAAAGATGAGGATGTGGACATTGGGAGCACAACACCAGTGATGAATGATGATTTTTGAGAAAGTCAGCACCCCAATTTTCCTTTGTTCACTCCTTTGCAACAAATTCCTCAGTCCCCAGTGCGTACTGAAGTTCAAATAGGACCCACTCCATCCATGCATGAAGAAATTACAGCCACTAGTGCTGATGAACAAGCTGCTGAAGAATTGAAGAACCAGGCTGCAATTGAAGAAGAAACTGAAATTCCTCAGCCTGTGGTTCCTGAGACTGCGATTCCCGAGGTCGTGATGCAATTAACTGACACTCCTCAACCCAAGCCAAAGGATTCTTTCTCCAAGAAGCAAAACTTCAAGGTTGATGACTTCTTCCATGAGCATGTGTTCTTCACGGATTACAACCCATATGACTCTGCTCGTCTTAGAAGGAAGCGTTTATGGACTGCCAGCCAAGCCAGTTTATATTCTTCACTACTTTTCAACAAGGACGAAGTCTTCGACCATGAGCATATTCCTCACGTGGACATGGAATCACTGCCTTGCTTCACGCCAGTCCTCAGTGTTCTTCATGACGCTGGACTGCTCAACTTCTGCACTGATATTGTTGATTGGAATGAAAAGTTAATTCTTCAGTTCTATGCAACGCTGCACATCACAGGAAATGCTAAAGATGTGAACTCTTGGGTATTGGACTGGATAATAGAAAATACTCATTTCAAAGCTCCGGCCTCTGAATTGCTTCATGCCCTGCCTATCAGCCCTCCCCTTGAAGGTGCTCGTTGTATATATCATAAACCTAAGCTTACAGATCACTATATGCAAGCGTTGATGAAGCCGCCGAAGCCCGGTCAAGCTCCAAGGACCAAATTCCTCGTGAAGGAATTGCAGTATGTGCCTCGGACTGTCTATCGCATTCTGACGACAACTTTGAGTCCAATCAAAGGCCACAACTCGAATGATGAAGTGGTCGTTGGCATCATGAAGAATCTGCTTTTCAACACCATTCATGGCATTCCTGTCAACTACCATGATTTCTTCATGAGGACTCTGGCCAATGTTGCATTATCTCCATTTGAGTTGAAGCCTTACGCTCCCTGGATTATGAGATTCCTCAGGACAAGGTCTTCAGTCAACTACAAGGCTCATTTTCAAAATCATCTCGGCTACTTGCCCCCAATTGAAGTCCTCAAACAGACATTTTCCTCAGCTAATGAAAGGGCAAGGCCACTTCTGTTATTGATGAAGGCATTCGTCCATTGGATGGTCAATTCCGCAAAGCTGCATCTTACTCCACCAATGATGACTCTGCCACTCATGACTCTGCCGCGAATGCTTCAAAGCAAAATCCTCAAGGCACAACTCCAAGGGTGATGACTAATCATGAGCTTCTCCTCGGTCTTCACCAGAAGGTCGATCGCAACCACAAATGGGTTAAACGTCAGTTTGGTTCAATTCTTCAGAACATGACTGCTACACACAATGCAGTGAAGAAAAACCATTACTATCTCCATGAAGTCTTCAGTCGCACCTGGGCTGTTCTGGCACATCTTTATGGTGAAGAAGATCTGAAGCAAATGGGTCTCAAGCAGGACTTTGACTGGTCTCAACCACCAGCGAAGAAATTCAAGAAGGTCAAATTTCCCTCCTTTGTGGCCAGCTCATATTCTTCATCGCGCGACACGGATGAGCATGAAGATTTGGACGACACTGCAGCAGGCCCTACTTCAACAACCGACCCCAACAACGCTGGCGCTCCTCCATCATCATGATATTCTTCAGGGGCGTTAGTCCTCATTTTTTGATCCTTTCGGTCATTCGATGACAAAGGGGGAGTAACTTGAGTTAGTCTTCAAGTGGGTCTCTATATATGGGCGTTTTTTGCTAAGTTACAACTCTCGTTCTTTTGAAGACTTTGCTGGATCGAGTTGTAAACTTCACCCGATGGTGGTCTGATACTTTTGCTGTGTTCTTTTGCATGCTTTCCTCATGCACGCATGCTGAATTACATCAGTCACCATATTTCATCATGCATTTCAAATTCTTCATATTATATGTTAAATGCGTGTATGAATTACAAGGTATAGGGGGAGATCTCCATGATTCTACTCTTCAAGTGTGCATTGCTTCAAAAGCAAATTCCTCACTATGCACAATTTCAGGGGGAGTTCTTCTATATCTTGCAATCAAATTCCTCAACATCTGTATTTACACTTCATATGTTTTATCCCCATTGAAAACTTAACCTATATTGTCATCAATCACCAAAAAGGGGGAGATTGTAAGTGCATCTAGTGCCCCTTAGTGATTTTGGTGTATTGAAGACTTATAGGTTAAGGATCTAATGTGTTTGTGAGTATATACAGGTCTATAAGTCAATGAGGATTTTTATATTTACTGAGAAAGTCGACCCCTAAAAATGAATGTCTTCGACTGAAGACTTCGGATTTCTGAAGATTTTCTAAAGACTTTGAAAGTGAAGAAATTGGTGTGACCATGAAGACTTGGTATTCATACGAGGAACAAGAAAGCGTGAAGACTTTTGTTTTCGTAGTTTCATTTTCTCTTTCTTGAGTCATAGGAAACACCGTACTGTTAAAGGGGGTCGAGGAAATACTAAGGAAAATTTTCCAAGTGATGCTCATCTCAAAATCCTACACCTACCAATCCCTTCGAGTGAAGCCATTGGAAATCTCATGCAGCTCAGTCAATTTCTTTAGTGACAGAGACTAAGTTCTTCTGGTCTTTGAGGAATTTGTTTTGACTGAGGAGTTAGGAATTCGCCAGTGCGGATTGCCTACAAGTGAGGAACATGATAGCCCTGAGGAATTTGATAGTCAAATTTCCGACCGTTGCTGTGCTACGCGCCAGCTGTCCCAAAATATCTACCCACCTAACGGTCATATCATTGAAGGGCATTTATGTCTTATCATGTCGGGCTATAATAGCCGCCTCCTAGAACCTCTAGCTGGTTGGCTGCTCCGAGAGAAACCGACACTTGTCATTGAGAGCATCCCATCCTCCGAGGACTTTGAGCGAAAATCATCAAGTGAGGAAAACCCAAACCCAAACACCTACCAACCCAAAGTGGATCCGACGCTTGTTACCTTTGAAGACTGTGCATCTTCTAGATGGTTAGGCGTCATGGTCTAGAGCATCCAAGAGGAAATTGTGGATCGCCGATTGACCGAGTTTGTGAAGGTTTGGAAGTCACCTGAAGACTTATCACGAGTGATTGGGCGAGGTCTGCGTGACCTTAGCTCAAGGGGAATACGGTGAGGACTGTGTGTCCTTAGGTTTAAATACCTAGCCGCTCCAACCAGGCGTACAACTGTCACAACAGTTGGAGCTGGTCTACCAAATCATTGTCTTCAGGAAGCCTACTGGTTCTATTTCCTCAACTCTTTCATTTCCTCATTACTATGTTGTGTGCTTGTTCATATCTGTTTGAAGACTTCGACTGAAGACTTTCTCATTTTTCTCAATTCAATTTCTTCAGTCTGTTTGTCTTCATCCTGTTTTATCCTATGCTTACGCTTCCTGTACTCTGTGTGTCTGTTTTCATTTCATCATGTTGTCCATGTTTATGTTATGTCATGTATGCATCTGAGTACTTATTCTGCTGCAAGTAGTTCTTCGCTTAGGAATTTCCTCACTCTGAAATTCCTCAGTGAAGAATTCATAAAAACCTCCTATTCACCCCCCCCCCCTCTAGTAGTATTCTGCTGGATAGAGTTCTTTCCCTTGAACTTGTGGAAGTTCTTCTGCACCACATTGGCGTTAGAAGAACCCTCTGCCCCTTTCACGTGTGAGTCCTTTGCTCTCGAGTTCTGCTCAACATTGAGATGACCGATGACATCCTCGACAGAGAATTCACGTCTCAAGTGCTTGAGAGAAGTAGCAAAGTTCCTCCAACTAGGAGGGAGTTATGTAATAATGCAACCCGCGACGAACTTGTCCGGTAACTCACACTTCAGGAGCTCCAGCTCCTTAGCAATGCACTGTATCTGATAAGCCTGGTCCAATACAGGACGGTTATCAACCATGCTGTAATCATGGAACTGCTCCATGGCATACAGCTCACTGCCAGCATCTATTGCGCCGAATTTGACTTCGAGCGCATCCCACAAGTTTTTGGCAACCCGCATATGAATATATGCGTCAACTAACTTGTCTTCAATCACACTCCGAACTGCTCCCAGAAAGATTGTGATTGCCTCCCTAAACGCCTTCTCCTGTTCACAAGCAATTATTTCTGTGGGGGGCATACCACCAACCCAGAACACGTTCATCGCTGTGAGCCACAAGGTGGTCCTAGTCTTCCAACGCTTAAAATGCGTCCCGGTAAACTTTTCTGGTTTCAGAGTAGCAACAAAGCCTTGAATCGAAAAGTGCGTAAAATAAGGTTTTTGGATTGTTGGAGATATTAGCACTTTTCCGATTAGACTAATCCACGAGTAAACAGTAAGCATGGCATAAAAGGTATGCATCTCATAGCTATACCTAAGCATACTACCACGTACAGAACATAGAAGCGAACCATCTATGAGCAGCAAAAATACAGCTAGTACAAGTATGAGTAAACGAGGGATAGCATGGCATAAAAGGTATGCATCTTATAGCTATACCTAAGCATACTAGCACGAACAGAACATAGAAGCGAACCATCTATGAGCAACACAAATACGGCTAGTACAAGTACGAGTAAACGAGGGATGAACAGATCATACCCTCCGGTTTGCCAGGCCAATGCGGCGGCGGCGGCAGCAACCTCGGCGTCGTCCGTGGCCTTCTTCTTAGCGGCGGCAGCGGTGGCCATGGTGTCGATGCCGGGCACGATCTCGAACGACGGGGTTCCGGAGGCACCTGCTCTCACAACCAACCGTGCACGCGGTCGTCGGGATGGGATCACCGGAGGCAGCGCGCGCGTCGTGGCATGGCGTGGCGTGGCGGCGGAGGAGGAGCGCGTGTGTACCACTCCTCTTTCCAAGCTCCCAATGGCAAGTGGTAGAGCAACCCTTATAAAGGGGTCTCAGCTCTCTTCAACTAGCAAGGTGGGACTAAACTTCCCACCACCTGTCGTCTGCCTCAAGATTAACCAAGGATTAGTGTCTTATATGGGCCTAAGCCCATCCATAATCCATCAGCATGCATGACACTTGCAATTACCCTAGGCTTTCCAACTAACCGCAAGTTTAGCTTGCAAACTACGGCGCCATGATGCAATCGACCCAAGAAAGAAAGAAGCACCACACCATAGGAAAAGAACACACACCACTCCAAATCCTCCCCTAAAAACCTCTTTATTTAATAACCATCTACTAGTAAAAAACACATAGAAACTCGGTAGTGCTACCATGCCTTTTCCAATCCAAACAAACAAGAAAAATATCTACGAAGTGACCTTTCTCCTGTGTGATGATGGACGCAGGGTCAGAGGCGCGATGCCCATTTGACTCACCGGCGCTCGTCGGGACTCCCCCAGCCAGGCCTCCTTGCGCCCACATCCACCACACTAACAACCCGGGCCCACCGACCCTCGGGCCCCACCCGCCTGTACATCAGGTCATCCATCTCGGTAGGCGACAAGAAGAGACCAGGCCAAGCCAAGGCCTCTACCCTTCCTTCCTCAAGACGAGGGAACGGTCCGGCGGGGCAGGCGGGGGCGGGACATCGACGCGTGGGCCCGCGAGGTCGCATGCCCCAGAAGGGACACGCGCATGGCGGGGCCACAGGCGCAGCGGGCGTAGGAAATCCGCCCCCATCGGAGCGAGTGAAAGGGGAGCGAGCGTGGGAGTGGGATGGCAGACCAGAGGGGCGCGCAGAGGAGAAGACGCTCGGCTCGGCGTACGCAGTCACACACTAGCAGACAGCGGCAGCCACAGTGGAAAGAGAGGAGTGAGAAGCAGAACAAGAAGGCCCGGAGGAGAGAGAGAGAGGGATAGGGTGGAAACGAGAAGAGGTAAGAGATTTTTCCTCCCTGCCCTGCAATGGCGTGCCTTCGATCCGCTCTTTCAGTTCTCGCTCTCGCAGAAACCACTGCGTGTTCTTGTACATGTCCGTAGCATCTGCTTGTTCCGTGAGGAAAGAGGGGGGAGAAGAAGATATATATATATATATATATAGAGAGAGAGAGAGAGAGAGATTTTTGTTCTTTGATTCGGCGAATGTAGGAGTAAGGAGGGGTGAGAGGCCGAGAGATTTGGCATTGGATGCCGCCATTTCCTCCATGGTTTGTCGATTTGGAGCAGCTATTAGTGCCGAAGTTCAAGAAAAGCTTCTGCTTTTTTGAGCATCAATACTTTGCAGCTTGTTTACATTTTATTAGATGCTTTGATCTTTTTTATGTGTGTTTCTTTGGAACAAGTTCTTTTCCTTCGGAATCTCTTAACCCCCTTCCCTTGTTCTTGCTGGGCGGTACAAACCCACGAATAAATGGCCCTCCCAGTACTTTTTTTGAAGCGTGCTCTCCCAGTACTGGTACCGTGATTGTACAACATCCCTGCTCTAATCTGTTATCATGTCGGGCTGCTCCCTTGGCTATAAATAGCCGGCCCCTACAACCTCTAGCTAGTTGGCTGCTCCGAGAGAAACCGCCACTTGTCATTGAGAGCATCCCATCCTCCGAGGACTTTGAGCGAAAATCATCAAGTGAGGAAAACCCAAACCCAAACACCTACCAACCCAAAGTGATTGAGCATCACTGAAGAGATTGATCCTGCATGGATCCGACGCTTGTTACCTTTGAAGATTGTGCATCTTCCAGACGGTTAGGCGTCATGGTCTAGAGCATCCAAGAGGAAATTGTGGATCGTCAAGTGACCGAGTTTGTGAAGGTTTGGAAGTCACCTGAAGACTTACCACGAGTGATTGGGCGAGGTCTGCGTGACCTTAGCTCAAGGAGAATACGGTGAGGACTGTGTGTCCGGCACTGTGTGTCCTTAGGTTTAAATACCTAGCTGCTCCAACAAGACGTACAACTGTCACAGCAGTCGGAAGTGGTCTACCAAATCATTGTCTTCACCAAGCCTACTGGTTCTATTTACTCAACTCTTTCATTTCCTCATTACTGTGTTGTGTGCTTGTTCATATCTGTTTGAAGACTTTGACTGAAGACTTTCTCATTTTCCTCAGTTTAATTTTTTCAGTCTGTTTGTCTTCATCCTGTTTTATCCTGTGCTTACGCTTCCTGTACTCTGTGTCTGTTTTCATTTCATCATGATGTCCATGTTTATGTTATGTCATGTATGCATCTGAGTACTTATTCCGCTGCAGGTAGTTCTTTGCTTAGGAATTTCCTCACTCTGAAATTCCTCAGTGAAGAATTCATAAAAATCGCCTATTCACCCCCCTCTAGTCGACTTAACGCACTTTCAATTGGTATCAGAGCAAGGTACTCCCTTGTTCTGTGTGATTTTGGTTTAACCGCCTGGAGTTTTAGTTATGTTGACCGCAGGTATGATAAAGGTCTCTGCTGAGTGTCCTACCTTCGATGGGACGGACTACCCCTACTGGAAGAATAATATGCGAATGCATCTTGAGGCAATTGATAACGATCTCTGGTATGTTGTGGAGAATGGTGTCCCCTCTGTCACTCCTACCATCAACGCTGTTGACGTGAAGAGATTCAAGCAACTCGACTCACAAGCGACGAACATCATATGTGGCCATCTGAGCAAAGGGCAGTATGGAAGAGTGAGTGTGTTTGGAAACTGCTAAGCTTATCTGGGATAGGCTGTCCAAGGTCAATGAAGGAGTCTCAACACAGCGTGACTCTCGAGTTGACGTTCTTCGCAATCTCTTCAACCGCTTCCAAAGACTCGACAATGAAAATGTTCAGCAAACCTTCGATCGCCTCACTGACATCTCAAATGAGCTTCAAGCACTTGGTGCCACTCACATCACCGACCATGAGGTGGTGAAGAAATTGCTGAGATCGCTTGATTCCTCATTTGACACTCTGGCACTGATGATACAAGAACGTGGAGACTACAAGTCACTTGATCCCGCTGATATCCTCGAGAGGCTAAACACTCATGAGTTTCAGCTTACTGAGAAGAGAGATCTCTATGGTCCGAGCTATGGCAGATCACGCGCCCTGAAGGCCAAGGCAGTGTCTGAATCTGAAGGTGAAGATTCTGGTAGCAGCCTTGGTGATCCTTAAGATTGAGCCAGGAGTTAGCTATGCTCGTGAAGAAATTTTATAAGTTCTCAAGGCGTGGTCGCTTTGGAAAATCCTCAAGAGGTGATGATTCCTCATCCCGTGACTACAAGAAAAGGCTATGCCACAAATGCAAGAAACCTGGTCACTACATTCAAGACTGTCCTCAGTGGGAAAAGTAATTAAAGAAGAAGAAATACAAGGATTACAGTTCTGGTGACTCAAAGAAGAAGGAGAAATCTTCAAAGTCTTCATCATCGAAATCCTCAAAGTCTTCATCTCACAAGTAGAGCAGCTCTAAGAAGGCTCGCGCATTCATTGGCAGGAAAATGGATTCTGAAGCTGAATCTGAGGAACATGAGGAAGAGGAGGCATCTGAGGAGTCAGAATTGTAGGGGAACGCAGCAGAAAACAAAAAATTTCTGACCTACGCACCAGCCCAGGACCACTATGGAGACTGCATACATGGTTTGATCTTTTTCGTTACCGACTCGTAGCGCAGCGGGAAGTAGAGTCGATGACGATCGGCGGTGCAGATCCCCGCAGCTAGGATTTACAACCTCCCAACCGCGAGGATGTATACCCTCATCTGCTCCTCAGACAGCCCTCTAGGAGGCGGTCGAACAGCCCCCCGGACGGTGTCGCGGACAGCCCTTCGGGAGGACCTTCGAAACTCGAACGGTCACTCGGACAGCCCTTCGGGAGGACCTTCGAAACTCGGACGGTCACACGGACAGCCCTTCGGGAGGCACTCACGAACTAAGACCGAAACTACAATCTCTCTACAGAGTTGCACACATACGGTGTCATCTATCCGGCAGGGCTTCGCCGTCCAGAACTAGTTCCTGCCGGAA
This sequence comes from Triticum aestivum, assembly GCF_018294505.1. NCBI lineage: Eukaryota > Viridiplantae > Streptophyta > Magnoliopsida > Poales > Poaceae > Triticum > Triticum aestivum. The sequence goes on from NC_057796.1 coordinate 44,607,113, forward strand.
CCCAGACAGCCTTACGGCTCTACGAAACTCTTTTCGTGGGAGGGAGAGAAGAAGCCAGATAATGCATGGCATGTGTATGAGATCAAGGGATGAGTGTGGAGGGCTGCCCCTCCACCTCTATTTATAGGAAATCCCAAGGGGGTAGGGTAATTTCACAAAAAACCCAAAATGCACATGAATGAAGTCCTTCCACAAGGACCTAGGAGTGAAACCAAGGAACAAGAGGGTCCCCAAGGGGGGATACCCCATGTGGCCGGCCACACCCCCATGAGGGGCCCAAAAAATGGCTCCTATCCATCCATGTCATCCCCAAGATCTTTTGGAGCAAAGCCCCAAAAGGTGGATTTCCATAAAGTAACCATAAAGCTGATTTTCACTATTCACGACAACATTTTTCAGCGTCTGATCGAACTGAAAATATTTATGTGGGCTAAGAACATTTCCAGTACCCACTAAAATGATTTTCAACGCGTTCTGAAACAATTCCGGTTTTAGTGATTTTCGTCTGCGAAACGCATCTGAAGTGGCTCCAGCAGCTCCGGAACATTTCCGGTTTTTATCTCAGAAAAATCCAAAAAGCTTCCAGAATGATTCTGGCATCCTCCAAGAATTATCAGTCATGTGCCGAAACCAATTTGACTTAATGGTGTATCCCGAAACAACTTTTCGGTATCATCGAAACTTATCTGATGACCTCTCTCTGCGGTACGATTCCGCTGTTTGAAACTTTTCGGTGTCCGAAACTTTTTCGGTGATTTTCTCTCAGACTCCCTGTCTAGTATTCAGCAGATAGATGACCCTTAAGCATGTGACCCTATAGGTTCGGTGAAGTATAGACATGACCCGGAACCCCTTCCGATCAATGATCAACATCGGAGCCGTGGACACCCATATTGACCCCTATACCCACACGAATAAATATTCGAGTGAACCTCCAGTTGCCGTGTGCTATTCTTGTTGCTTCGCGATATGTTACAAATACCCGAGGTGAGACATGTTGGCATTCCCGTGGATCAACAACTTGTCCACTATGCTAGTTACCTCGTTACCGGTATTGTTCTCTTTTCTCGTTATCGTGTTCCGGCATCCCCGTGATCAAATCACAAAGTGTCTGGCCAGACGATGATGGATACCATAACACCGAGAGGGCCCAGAGATATCTCTCCATCGTCGGAGGAGCAAATCCCAATCTTGAGCTATCAAGTTACTTGACACACTTTTCCATGAACCCGTAAGCCGCTGTAATAGCCACCCATTTACGGATGACGTTTAACAAACCCCAAAGTTCATGAAGCAAGCATGAAGAAACTCGATACTCTCATGGTCTAAGGAATCATGCAAACGTTAACCATCTCTGTGTTATGTACCAATAAACTTGTGATGAATGAATCTCATAGCATAACATCATGCCGGGTCGATTCAACACAAATGTTCTCTTAACATTATGCCCTCAAGGTTGCTGACATAGACATGTCCATGATCAGGAAAACATAACCATCATGCAACACTTGAGCTAGTCTTAGAGGCCAGACTAGGAATACATTTTACCGTTTATTATTCCACACGTGCATATGAGTCTTCCTCCGAGCCTCGTGGTTATTGCAGACTCGAGAACCATAGCAGTTATAGCATGGAACATAAACATAATTATGAACTCGGAGATAAATAATATCATTTATTATTGCCTCTAGGGCATATCTCCTACAGACTCCCACCTGCACTAGAGTCAATAATCTAGTTAATGCTAATGCACTTTACACCTGTGGCACACCGGTGTAAATATGCTTCGCTTGTGGTATAGCCTGATGTCCAACGGATCTGACGACTTCAGTTCCGTGTGTATCTTTGCATGTCCTCGCGTTTTCACGTTTTCACAAAATTCATATTTTGTGTGGACTTGGCTTTGTATGTATGTGAATCACAGGTCGAACGTGGATTCCTCAAACTAAGTTATGGAGCAACTACCTGTAGTAGTGTCCCATTGTCAAAAGCCATCTTGGAACTATACTAAGTTCATGAATGAACTATATGATTCAACATCTTCTTTGTCGCTTCTAAAGCGTCAACATACTTAGCCCTTGTTATAGAATTCGCCACAGTAACTAGTTTGAACAAATTCCAACTAATTGTGCCACCACATTGTGTGTTACACAAAACCCTTAACTTAAATCGAAAATCGCACGGTGAAAAGATGAAGACTATCAATGTAACATTTTACAACGAACTCTTCATGATCTCCGCTTGCAAGAAAACATATCATCAGTACTTACTCTAGTACTCAATGACATCTTTCACTGTTGTCCCACGATCAGTACTTTGATCACTTGAGTATCCATACTCGCAACACCTTGGGAGTATCGGACATATCTGGTTGTTTTACATACCATGGAATACATGATTAATCCAAACACAAAAGTGTGTGGAATCTGCATCATGTATTTTACTCATTAGTGTTTTGGGACACCGAGTCTTGCAAAAACTCCTTCCATGTGACTTTGGCAAGAATCACTCCTTGGCGTTTTAAATGCTAAAAGGTTTTAGCATCTTGTCAATATGTATTCATTGCTTAGCCCCATTAGGTAAATCTATCTCCATAGATCATCATGCCTAATATTGAGGCTATTTAGCCTAAGCACTTCATCGAAAAACTATTTTCAAATGAAGTCCTAATTCGTGTCAAGAAATTTATTTCCAATTACCAATGTGCCAAGCACATAAGGTTTTTAGAAATATTATTACGCTCCCACTTACTTTCTTGAATTACAAGCATCTTCGTTACCCATTGATGAAGTCAAAACCCCTTTGACCATTTCATCAAAACACGAAGATTCCAACTCCATTTTGCTCTCTTCTGTCCATTGCTGGAACTCTGAAGTTTGCATACCTACTAGCATCCTCTGGATCGACAAATTACTTTGGACTGTATCATATACAAGTCCTAGCTTTCATTTCCATCAGATGGAAATCCTTTTATCATCCATGTTTCATATCTCATGATTGAAATATGTATTAATTGCTAGTTCAACCCGAACCGACTTTAAGCATCGCTACGATGAAAACAACCTCATCGTAGTCAACTCTTGAACTTGTTATTTCAACAAGTCGAGCTTTATGGATAAAACATTTTTATCCATATCAGTTTTAAGTTCCATAAATATTCGTTAGACTCTAAGTCTTTAGAAAGGTGTATCAAGGTTTTAATCTTGAATCACTTATATGGAAACTAACTTGGGTTGTATTGGCATTTAGCCAATTCCGGAGTCAGGGCCCATCAACGCTTCCTTGTGTATCGTAGGTATAATGTTGTCTAACAACAATATCTCGTTTGCGCACCTGAGAGGTTTGCACGAGCCTTGCCTACGTGGTTCAGCTGCAAGTTCGACCGAAGTTCATACATTTTATTGTAGAGACTTCCGTATCAGTCGCAGTAGGAAACTCTGGAATTACTTCCAAGGTCTCTTTCCTTTGATCTGATGACTTAGATACTGTTTATCTCGTCGAGTTGCACTATTCTCCCACTCACCTTTTTGAAAGAACCATTCTCTTTAAAAGCACACCGTTTCGCGGCAAAACTATTTGCCTCGGTATAGTGAGGGAGGAATACCCAACATTTTGGTATAACCTACAAAGTAGCACTTGTCTGATTTGGAATAGGTTTGTAACCTTTTACACAAGCCCCATATTCCAAATGTTAAGAAAAGATATAACATGGTTGGGCGTACCATACCATGGCTTCATTTCAACAGGCCCGATGTAGCTCTTTTCAGTGTAAAAGCCGCAGTCTCTAAAGCATCACTTTAAAAAGGATAATGGCAAATTTATTTATGTCATCTTTGACCTTACCATGTCATGAATGGTTAGATTACATCTCCACGGACTTTTCACTTGCAGTGGTGTTCCGGGAGGTGCAAATTATGAAACCCCTTTCACAACTCATCAGACATTCGCTAAACATGTAACTCAAATATTCCTTTGTGCAATCAAATTGCAGAAACATAATTTTCTTGTTACAATAACTTCTACTTCATTTTTGAAAACCTTTCGAATGATTTCAAAAGATCCAGACTTACGTCTCATCAAGTAAATATCCATATATCTACTTGAGTCATTTCTGAAGATAAATAAATCCACCACTAACAACACTTATCGGACTACACACATCAAATGTATGATCACTAATAAGTTTGTTGTTCGTTCCTTATTGCCTGTGAACGGTATTTTAGTCACTTCACTTTTCGGAGGAAAGTTGCAAGTGTCAGATGATTCAAAATCAAAAAGACTTCAAAATCCATCATAATGGAATTTTCCATGCGGGTTTCTCCAATGTGACCAAATGTAGTGCCACACTTGTGTGGTATTCTTTTAGTCTTGCGACATTTAGCGTCAGTGTTATGGATGTATCATATTATACTCAATATTCATAACATACGTCCCATCTTGGATGGAAGCATGGCCCTTCATGTTATTCATAATACTTAACAACAATTGTTGTTTTTATGAACAACTCTTTTGCAACAAACATTGTGCAATGGGCTAGAGTGTATGAAACTCTAAAATGAATTATGAAAGTAAACCCAGAGGTATTCAACAAACTTTTCCCTGTCTAGTATTCAGTAGATAGATGACCCTTAAGCGTGTGACCCTATAGGTTCGGTGAAGTATAGACATGACCCGGAACCCCTTCCGATCAATGATCAACATCGGAGCCGTGGACACCCATATTGACCCCTATACCCACACGAATAAATATTCGAGTGAACCTCCAGTTGCCGTGTGCTATTCTTGTTGCTTCGCGATATGTTACAAATACCCGAGGTGAGACATGTTGGCATTCCCGTGGATCAACAACTTGTCCACTATGCTAGTTACCTCGTTACCGGTATTGTTCTCTTTTCTCGTTATCGTGTTCCGGCATCCCCGTGATCAAATCACAAAGTGTCTGGCCAGACGATGATGGATACCGTAACACCGAGAGGGCCTAGAGATATCTCTCCATCGTCGGAGGAGCAAATCCCAATCTTGAGCTATCAAGTTACTTGACACACTTTTCCATGAACCCGTAAGCCGCCGTAATAGCCACCCATTTACGGATGACGTTTAACAAACCCCAAAGTTCATGAAGCAAGCATGAAGAAACTCGATACTCTCATGGTCTAAGGAATCATGCAAACGTTAACCATCTCTGTGTTATGTACCAATAAACTTGTGACGAATGAATCTCATAGCATAACATCATGCCGGGTCGATTCAACACAAATGTTCTCTTAACATTATGCCCTCAAGGTTGCTGACATAGACATGCCCATGATCAGGAAAACATAACCATCATGCAACACTTGAGCTAGTCTTAGAGGCCAGACTAGGAATACATTTTACCGTTTATTATTCCACACGTGCATATGAGTCTTCCTCCGAGCCTCGTGGTTATTGCAGACTCGAGAACCATAGCAGTTATAGCATGGAACATAAACATAATTATGAACTCGGAGATAAATAATATCATTTATTATTGCCTCTAGGGCATATCTCCTACAAGAATATGGTGTGGCAAGCCTAGCCCTCGCTACTGCATTCGTCAGCAAGTCCATCTTCAACTCTGAAGAAAATAGCTTCACCAACAAGGCTGGCGAAGGCGATGATGACTACTCTCCCACCTATTGCTTCATGGCAAAAGGTGCCAAGGTACTCAAATATCCCTCCTCTAAATCAAGTGAGGATGAATATGATGAAAACCTCAAGCCTAGTTACTCTAAACTTGCTAAGATTGCTGTGAAACAACAAAAGGCTTTTGAAAAGGTTCAAAATATGCTAGACAAAGTGATGACATGTTGGGTGAAGAAATGGATCGCACTAAAACTTTGACTGAAAATCTTCAGAGACTTCAGTCTAAGTTTGACAACCTTCAAAGTCATCATAACACTCTCTTATCTGATCATGAGAAGCTTTCTTATGGATTTCTTTAAAGAAAGCAAGAACTTGAGAAGCTAAGGGAGAGTTATGAAGATCTTCAAAAGGAGCGCGATTCATTACAAGCTCAACAAATCAGCGCTGCTCAGGAAGAATTCATTCCTCCATGTTTGAAGTGCATTGAACGTGAATCTGCTATTTCTTCACCTGAATGTTCAAATGCTTCTAATACTACAAATTCTTCACCTGTCTCTGCTATCACTAATTCCTTATCGGAGGATATTGCTAGTATCACTGACGATGCAGGGCTGGAGGAATTGTATATGACAGGCATGTACAAAAGCCTCAAAGGGCATCAGGCTCTTTGTGATGTGCTTAAAAAGCAGATCCTCAACAGGAACCCTAGGAAAGAGGGTATTGCCTTTGAGAGGAAACTCAATGCTAATGGAACATACTGGAAGCCTAAGCAGTACCCCAAAACCTCATGGGTTGCTGCAAAGGGACCTCCAGTAGATCCATCTACTTTATCTGGCTTTACATGTGAATCTTCTCATTCTTCTGATGAGTCATTTGACTCCAACTATAAACTGTTCAAAAATCAGAATGGTGAAGTATTTGCTAGATATGTTGGCACTAACTGCAGGAATAGTTCCCCAATGAAGAAAAGTTGGGTTCCCAAAAGGTGCCTTGAAAATCTTCAGGTGAATGTCATCATGACACCACGTGTGAAGAATAGGAACCCCAGATCAAATTCTTCATATGGATCCAAGTCCTCATACGCACTGAATTCCTCACGTGGATCAAATTCCTCAAAAGGATCAAAATCCTCATATGAACATCATCGTGCTAACACTTACGTTTCGCAGGGAAGATCTAAGGGCTATGAATATGTGCATTATTCTTCTAACCATTATGTTCATAAGTCCTCGAAGAATTTTTCTGCTTATTCATATGCTTACCCTAACTCCTCTTATGTGAAACGAAGTGGACTGGCTTCTATGCCACCGTTCTCTTATGGAGCTCGCAGAATGATGAACTCTTTGCCACCCCTTCAGATGTGGGTGGTGAAGAAAAGGAACTAATCTCTTATGCAGGGTCAGGTCTCCAGACGAACTTAAACGTCTGAAGAATTTGCTGGAGACCTGAATATGCTTGAAAGGACGCAAGCTAATCATGAAGAAATGAATTTTCATTTCTCACGTCCTCATTCTGTTTTATCTGTTTCATTGCTTGATGAAATTTGATCTGATGAATTTGATGTCATATTCTTCACTGATGAAGTATATGAGTTCGTAAGCTGCACTAATTCATCTGCAGGATGATCAACCCAAAGTCACTGAGTGGGTCCTCGATAGTGGATGTACAAATCACATGACTGGTGACAAGAATCTATTGGTGGACGCTCCCTTATCACCATCACATCTGAAGTATATCACCTACGCTGACAAAGGCAAAAGCAAGGTATTGGGTCTAGGTAAGGTTGCGATCTCAAAGAATCGACACATGGACAAAATCATGCTTGTCGAGTCCTTAGGATACAACCTAATGTCAGTCTCAATGCTTTGTGATCTTGATATGGTTGTTATCTTTGGCAAGTATCGTTGTGTTGTGATCATGGAAGCTGACCATTCCAAAGTCTTCGAAGGCTTTAGGAGAGGAGATCTGTATATTGTTGCTTTCTCTACAGGACCACAACCAGCTATATGTCTACTTGCAAGAGCTTCAGAAGGCTGGCTATGGCATTGACGACTTGGTCATGCTGGCATGAGGAACTTGCACACGCTCGCGAAGAAGAAGCATGTCATTGGCATTGAGAATGTCAAATTCCTCAAGGATCACTTATGCGGAGCCTGTGAAGCTGGAAAGATGACCAAGGCCAAGCATCCCCCGAATACTATCATGACTACCACTCGACCATTTGAATTGCTTCACATGGATCTCTTTGGTCCTAACCATTATTCTGCATTCACTAATGAAGCATCTCTATATGGCTTTGTTATTGTTGATGATTACTCACGTTACACATGGGTGCATATTGTCACTTACAAACGTGAAGTGCAGGAAGTCTTCAAATGATTTTTCTCAAGGGCTTCAACCAACTTTGGTGTAAAGAAAAAGCACATCAGAAGTGACAATGGAACTGAGTTCAAGAATACGGGTCTTGATGACTATCTTGATGAACTCGGTATTACTCATGAGTTATCTGCTCCTTACACTCCTCAGCAGAATGGCGTCGTGGAGCGCAAGAACAGGACTCTTGTTGAGATGGCTCGCACTATGCTTGATGAATACAAGATGCCTCGTCATTTATGGATTGAGGCAATTGATACTGCGTGCCACATCATCAACAGGGTATATCTTCACAAATTCTTCAAAAAGACTGCATATGAACTCCTCACTGACAAGAAACCCAACGTGAGTTATTTCAAAGTCTTCGGTGCTAAATGTTGGATTAGAGATCCTTATCACAATTCTAAATTTGCATCGAAAGCACATGAAGGTTTTATGCTTGGTTACGGAAAGGACTCGCACACCTACAGAGTCTTCAACAACGTTCACCACAAGGTTGTTGAAACTGTAGATGTGTGGTTCGATCAGACTAATGGCTCACAAAGAGAGCATCTACCTCCTGTGCTAGATGAAAAGTCACCTGAGGAAACTATCAAGTTCAAGGTTACTGAGGATGGCATTCCTACCGAAGAATCTGCTGAAGAAGTCATTCAAGAACGTGAAGAACATCATGCTGATGCACCTGAGGAAAATGATGCTGAAGAAAATGCTGATCCAATTCCTCGACGACAACCCGCTCATTCTCGCGTTGCAAATGAAGTGCAGATTGAGAAAATCATCAGCGACATCAACGCACCAGGTCCTCTCACACGCTCAAAAGCTTCACATTTGTCTAACTTTTGTGGGCACTTTGCTTTTGTCTCTATCACAGAGCCCACTAAGGTAGATGAAGCATTTCTGGAGCCTGAGTGGATTCAAGCTATGCAAGAGGAATTACATCAATTCGAGCTCAACAACGTCTCGGAACTGGTCAAACGTCCAGATCCTCGCAAGCACAATATCATTGGCACAAAGTGGATCTACCGCAACAAGCAACATAAAAATGGCCTTGTGGTGAGGAATAAGGCATGACTTGTAGCTCAAGATTACACACAAGTTGAAGGAATTGATTTCGATGAAACTTTTGCACCTGTTGCTAGACTTGAGGCTATTCGCATATTACTTGCTTATGCTAACCATCATAATATCATCTTATATCAAATGGATGTGAAAAGTGCATTCCTAAATGGTAAGCTTGAGGAAGAAGTATATGTTGCTCAACCTCCAGGTTTTGAAGATCCAAAGCATCCTGACAAAGTCTTCAGACTCAATAAGGCCCTCTATGGCCTCAAGCAGGCCCCTCGGGCGTGGTATGATACTTTGAAGCAATTTCTCATGAAGAAAGACTTCAAACCCGGTTCACTTGACCCAACTCTTTTCACCAAAACCTATGATGATGAATTATTCATGTGCCAAGCATATGTTGATGATATTATTTTTGGATGTACTGACCAACGTTACAGTGATGAATTTGCCTATATGATGAGTGAAGAATATCAAATGTCTATGATGGGAGAATTGAAATTCTTCTTAGGTCTTCAAATTCGTCAACAGCGCAATGGCATATTCATATCTCAGGAGAAATACCTCAAGGATGTATTGAGGAAATTCAGCATGCAAGATTGCAAGGGTGTCAAAATCCCTATGCCCACAAATGGCCATCTATGCACTGATGAAAATGGTGCTGACTTCGATCAAAAGGTATACCGCTCCATGATTGGCTCTTTATTGTATTTATATGCATCTAGGCCCGATATTATTCTTAGTATTTGCATGTGTGCCCGATTTCAAGCTACACCGAAGGAATCACACCATAAGGCTGTGAAGCATATTCTTCGATATCTAGCTCACACACCAACACTTGGATTATGGTATCCCAAGGGCTCGGATTTTGATCTCATTGGATATTCAGACTCTGACTATGCTGGTGATCGTGTGGACCGCAAGTCAACATCAGGCACATGCCATTTCCTCGGACGATCCTTGGTCTGTTGGTCCTCGAAGAAACAGAACTGCGTATCACTGTCTACTGCTGAAGCTGAGTACATTGCTGCTGGTTCTTGCTATGCTCAATTGCTATGGATGAAGCAAACCCTCAAGGACTGCGGTGTCAATGTGAAGAATGTGCCTCTCTAGAGTGCCATCAAGATTGCTCATAACCCAGTTCCGCATTCGAAGACAAAGCACATTCAGATTCGTCATCATTTTCTTCGTCATCATGTGTTGAAGGGCGACATCTCTATTGAGCATGTGAAGACTGAATAAATAGCTAGCCGATATTTTCACAAAACCCTTGGATGAGAAGAGATTTAGCAAGTTGCGGTGTGAGCTAAATATCCTAGAATCTTCGAATGTCCTTTCAAAAGGACACACATCCTAACACTTATGCAAAATTGATGACTTAGATGTACAACACACGAAGAAACATTTTTCTTCAATCAATGAAGACTAACACTCTAAGTGTGAAGAAATTAACGAAGAATTTGATTCTCAGAACCCTACGACAATTGTACGCGGTGTCTGAAATTATCATTCTTATACGGTGAGTCACGCCATCAACAAAAGTTGAAAATCTTTAATTTGAGTTTTTTTTAAATTTCTCAGTTGTTCAATTTCTTCAACTTGGCATTATCTTCACTGATTCCGTCATTTTTTTCTTCATCGGATATATATATATATATATATATATATATATATATATATATATATATATATATCATTCACTTATTGGATATCCTCTATAGCATTCACTTATTGCTAATTCTTCAGTTTGCCTTTTCTGCTAAGTGAATATGATCGGACCCTTCCCCCTCTATTCTAAACTCAACCCAGTCTATTCACAAATTCTTCATATGCGTTCTATTTGAAACTCGTTCAAAATCTTCATTGTGTCCTTGTCAGCTGAAGAATTTGCGAACGAAACATTAAAATTATCTCATCTGAATTTTCGGCGTTTGCCGCTCAAACCGTTCCACATTCCACGATGGATTTATCTATTCACCCACGATCTCGCATGATCGCCACTTCTCAGTACGTGGGTGACACATGTCACGCGAATGAGAAGGGTCAGGGGCACGTTCGTCCAATTTCCTCGGGCGAGCAGTTTTTCACCTCGGCTATAAATACCCCCTCCCTTCCTCACTTCATTTTTACTCCGCTCGACCTCACTCCCTCGCTCGAGCTCTCAAAACCTAGCGCCGCCGCTACTTCCATCATCGCCGGCCGCGGATTTCTTCACTCCGCCGCCGCCGTAGCTGTCTTCCTCTGCCAAGTTAGGGCGTGGAAGATCTGAACTGACGAACTTCTAAATCTACACTTCTCGGTTTGTCGTGTTCTTCGTCAAGGGTAATTAAAAGTTACTTTTTCTGCCCTTGTTGATTCTGATGTTTTCTACAAAATCTTCAAAAGGTGTTTATTCTTCATATCTTCACACACTAAACACCTCACACAACATCTGTTCTTGATCTGTTTCCCTAAGCAACATTTTTATTCAAGATTCCTCAATTGTGTGGATTTTCAATCTATACAACTCTGGAACCTAAGTCAAAGAACGCTTTGTGAAATTCCTCAAGACTCATCTGGTCAAATTCCTCAAACTTGTTCTTTTTGCAAAATCTTCTGAGAACGCATATGACCTTTCCAAATTCTTCGCAACTATATTCTGCTCACAGGTACACATGTCTGTTGCTGAATCTCTAGGTTCTCATCAACTTAACTCATTTGCAGCATTCCTCGAAGAAAAGTTGCACACCTCTTCAGAGAATTCTATTGTTCAGATTCCTCGGCTGAAGAAAATGGCTGACGGCAAGAAACCTCATAAGGGAGGAAAGAAATTGGAAGTCAACACAGCGTTTGAAATCCCTGAGGACATCTATGATGAATATTGCACTCCCGATGAGGCCAAACATGGCAATGAGACCAAGAATGAGCGCAAAGTGCGCATTCAGAGGATAGAGAGGAGATGGGCCAGAGAATGGAGGGAATATCGCTACGTCACTCCGAAGTACATGAACAAATTCGTTGTACACCCTCCATGCCCAAGACCTCCATTGGCACCTGGCCAAGAAGCTGATCCCTCTAGCATTAGAAGAGGTGAAGAATTTCCAAAGGAATGGGCCAAGCGTCAAGCCAAGCTGGCCAGGCAAAAGAAGCAGTGAAGAAATTCAGTGAATATTCTGCTGTTGCTGCTGTTGAGGCCTCTGCTAGCAAGCCTAAGAAGGCTATGCCCAAGAAGCCCGCACACAAGCCCAAGACTTCTGCACCAATGCCCTCACAGCCAAGCTCATCTGCAATGCCCTCACGGCCCAGCTCCACAAAGCCCTCACGGCAAATTCCTCAAGCTGCATCAGCTCCTCCAAAGTCCTCAGCTCCTCCTACCAAATCCTCAGCACCTGTGCATCCCGCCTCGTGCCAAAGGACAACAGGCGTCTCTATTGCCTTTGGAGCCTCTGCAAGTTCTTCGGCTCCTCTGCATTCCTCAACTGGCCCCACTCTGCTGAAGACTAAGGCCATTGCTGGACGAGGTTCTCGACCAAGTCCTCACAAGAAGCAGGTCGCCTTCCAAGTACCGTCTAATGACGACGAAGCTGATGATGAGGAACTTGCTGAAATCATCAGAGACAGGCAGCACAGGGCCGCTAGAGCCAAAGGCTCAAATGTACCTCTGCTTTTTGATCCAAAGCTGATCCTTGAATACATTGATCTCTGGCACAAGGACCCCAATACACCAATGCCTGACTTCAATCTTACTCCTGGTCAAAGTCACGTGCTTTCCGCCTTCATAGGTGAAGAAAAATGGAAATTCGAAAAGGCCAGGCAATTGAAGAAAGCGCAGTACAAGAAGGAGCGCCTTCTAAAGAAGAACATTGTGAAAATGACCACTGAAGAACTCATTGCTGCTCAAACTGGGATCTAAAACCTCAGTGATGAATTTGACACCTACCGTGCAGACTGGCTTGGAGCCAAAGTCAGATTTGTCAAATTGGCAGAAGGTTTTTCTTCAAATGTTGCTCCAACGCACATTGAAATTCCTCAGGCTGAAGCATCTGCCCAGCCGACTGAAGAACATGCTAGCACCGCTGATGAAAATCAGGCTGCTGATGAAACTGCTAGTACCAGGGCTGATGACTTCACTCCAGCCGCTGATGAAATTGCCAGGGCAACCACTTGTGTTGCGCCTGAAGAACAAGTCAGGCCAGCTAAAGCTTCAACCGTTGTGCCTGAAGAAAATGAACCAATTTCCTCTGCTCCTCCTGCACCTACACCAAGTCCAGTTCTTCCTTCTGCATCAGAAGCTAAGAAGACCAAGGTTGCGGAGCGTGCAGCAGTGAAGAAAAGGAAAGCATCAACTTCATCAGAATCTTCAGCTCCGAAGAAGATGAAGAAATTGACAAGCTCTTTTGAGAATTCAATTGATGTTGTTCCAGTCTCATGCATGCCATCAAAGGAACCTGTTCCCTTTGGTGAAGACTATGCGATCCCAAGCGGATCCGATAAAGATATTCCTTCTGCTGCTTCCTCAGAGCAGTTGGATGAAGAAATTTAAATGGATACAATCCCTTCAACCCCAGTTGTCTCATCGCCCATGCCTCAGTTCACAGCTGAAGAGGCAGGCGTTGAAGAACTAAGTGAAAAAGATGAGGAAGTGGACATTGGGAGCACAACACCAGTGATGAATGATGACTTTTGAGAAAGTCAGCACCCCAATTCTCCTTTGTTCACTCCTCTGCAACAAATTCCTCAGTCCCCAGTGCGTAATGAAGTTCAAATGGGCCCCACTCCGTCCATACATGAAGAAATTCCAGCCACTAGTGCTGATGAACAAGCTGCTGAAGAATTGAAGAACCAGGCTGCAACTGAAGAAGAAACTGAAATTCCTCAGCCTGTGGTTCCTGAGACTGCAATTCCTGAGGTTGTGATGCAATTAATTGACACTCCTCAGCCCAAGCCAAAGTATCCTTTCTCCAAGAAGCAAAACATCAAGGTTGATGACTTCTTCCACGAGCATGTGTTCTTCACGGATTACAACTCATATGACTCTGCTCGTCTTAGAAGGAAGCGTTTATGGACTGCCAGCCAAGCCAGTTTCTATTCTTCACTGCTTTTCAACAAGGACAAAGTGTTCGACCATGAGCATATTCCTCATGTGGACATGGAATCACTGCCTTGCTTCACACCAGTCCTCAGTGTTCTTCATGATGCTGGACTGCTCAACTTCTGCACTGATATTGTTGATTGGAATGAAGAGCTAATTCTTCAGTTCTATGCAACGCTGCACATCACAGGAAATGATGAAGATGTGAACTCTTGGTTATTGGACTGGATGATAGAAAATACTCATTTCAAAGCTCCGGCAGCAGAATTGCTTCATGCCCTGCCTGTCAGTCCTCCCCTTGAAGGTGCTCGTTGTATATATCATGAACCTGAGCTTACAGATCACTATATGGAAGTGTTGATGAAGCCGCTGAAGCCCGGTTAAGCCCCAAGGACCAAATTTCTCGTGAAGGAATTGCAGTATGTGCCTCGGACTGTCTATCGCATTCTGACAACGACTTTGAGTCCAATCAAAGGCCACAACTCGAATGATGAAGAGGTCGTTGGCATCATGAAGAATCTGCTTTTCAACATCATTCATGGCATTCCTGTCAACTACCATGATTTCTTCATGAGTACTCTGGCCAATGTTGCATTATCTCCATTTGAGTTGAAGCCTTACGCTCCCTGGATTATGAGATTCCTCAGGACAAGGTCTTCACTCAACTACAAGGCTGATTTTCAAAATTATCTCAGCTACTTGCCCCCCATTGAAGTCCTCAAACGGACATTTTCCTCAACTGATGAAAAGGGCAACGCCACTGCTGTTATTGATGAAGGCATTCGTCCATTGGATGGTCAGTTCCGCAAAGTTGCATCTTACTCCACCAATGATGACTCTGCCGTGAATGCTTCAAAGCAAAATCCTCAAGGCACAGCTCCAAGGGTGATGACTGATCGTGAGCTTCTCCTCAGTCTTCACCAGAAGGTCGATCGCAACCACAAATGGGTTAAACGTCAGTTTGGTTCAATTCTTCACAACATGACTGCTACACACAATGCAGTGAAGAAAAACCATTACTACCTCCATGAAGTCTTCGGTCGCACCTGGGCTGTTCTGGCACATCTTTATGGTGAAGAAGATCTGAAGCAAATGGGTCTCAAGCAGGACTTTGACTGGTCTCAACCACCAGCGAAGAAATTCAAGAAGGTCAAAGTTCCCTCCTTGGTGGCCAGCTCATATTCTTCATCGCACGACACGGATGAGCATGAAGATTTGGACGACACTTCGGTAGGCCCTACTTCAACAACCGACCCCAACAACGCTGGTGCTCCTCCATCATCATGATATTCTTCAGGGGCGTTAGTCCTCATTTTTCGATCCTTTTGGTTATTCGATGACAAAGGGGGAGTAACTTGAGTTAGTCTTCAAGCGGGTCCCTATATATGGCCGTTTTTTTTGCTAAGTTACAACTCTCGTTCTTTTGAAGACTTTGCTGGATTGAGTTGTAAACTTCACCCGATGGTGGTCTGATACTTTTGCTATGTTCTTCTGCATGCTTTACTCATATATGTTAATGCACGCATGCTGAATTACATCAGTCACCATATTTCATCATGCATTTCAAATTCTTCATACTATATGTTAAATGCGTGTATGAATTACAAGATATAGGGGGAGATCTCCATGATTCTACTCTTCAAGTGTGCATTGTTTCAAAAGCAAATTCCTCACTATGCACAATTTCAGGGGGAGTTCTTCTATATCTTGCAATCAAATTCCTCAACATCTGTATTTACACTTCATATGTTTTATCCCCGTTGAAAACTTAACCTATATTGTCATCAATCACCAAAAAGGGGGAGATTGTAAGTGCATCTAGTGCCCCTTAGTGATTTTGGTGTATTGAAGACTTATAGGTTAAGGATCTAATGTGTTTGTGAGTATATACAGGTCTATAAGTCTATGAGGAGTTTGATATTTACAGAGAAAGTCGACCCCTAAAAATGAATGTCTTCGACTGAAGACTTCGGATTTCTGAAGATTTTCTAAAGACTTTGAAAGTGAAGAAATTGGTGTGACCATGAAGACTTGGTATTCATACGAGGAACAAGAAAGCGTGAAGACTTTTGTTTTCGTAGTTTCATTTTCTTTTTCTTGAGTCATAGGAAACACCGTACTGTTAAAGGGGGTCGAGGAAATACTAAGGAAAAATTTCCAAGTGATGCTCATCTCAAAATCCTACACCTACCAATCCCTTCGAGTGAAGCCATTGGAAATCTCATGCACTTCAGTCAATTTCTTCAGTGACAGAGACTAAGTTCTTCTGGTCTTTGAGGAATTTGTTCTGACTGAGGAGTTAGGAATTCGCCAGTGCGGATTGCCTACAAGTGAGGAACATGATAGCCCTGAGGAATTTGATAGTCAAATTTCCGACCGTTGCTGTGCTACGCGCCAGCTGTCCCAAAATATCTACCCACCTAACGGTCATATCATTGAAGGGCATTTATGTCTTATCATGTCGGGCTATAAATAGCCGCCCCCTACAACCTCTAGCTGGTTGGCTGCTCCGAGAGAAACCGACACTTGTCATTGAGAGCATCCCATCCTCCGAGGACTTTGAGCGAAAATCATCAAGTGAGGAAAACCCAAACCCAAACACCTACCAACCCAAAGTGATTGAGCATCACTGAAGAGATTGATCCTGCGTGGATCCGACGCTTGTTACCTTTGAAGATTGTGCATCTTCCAGACGGTTAGGCGTCATGGTCTAGAGCATCCAAGAGGAAATTGTGGATCGTCAAGTGACCGAGTTTGTGAAGGTTTGGAAGTCACCTGAAGACTTACCACGAGTGATTGGGCGAGGTCTGCGTGACCTTAGCTCAAGGAGAATACGGTGAGGACTGTGTGTCCTTAGGTTTAAATACCTAGCCGCTCCAACCAGACGTACAACTGTCACAGCAGTTGGAACTGGTCTACCAAATCATTGTCTTCAGCAAGCCTACTGGCTCTATTTCCTCAACTCTTTCTTTTCCTCATTACTGTGTTGTGTGCTTGTTCATATCTGTTTGAAGACTTTGACTGAAGACTTTCTCATTTTTCTCAGTTCAATTTCTTCAGTCTGTTTGTCTTCATCCTGTTTTATCCTGTGCTTACGCTTCCTGTACTCTGTGTCTGTTTTCATTTCATCATGATGTCTATGTTTATGTTATGTCATGTATGCATCTGAGTACTTATTCCGCTGCAAGTAGTTCTTCGCTTAGGAATTTCCTCACTCTGAAATTCCTCAGTGAAGAATTTATAAAAATCGCCTATTCACCCTCCTCTAGTAGTATTCTGCTGGACAGAGTTCTTTCCCTTGAACTTGTGGAAGTTTTTCTGCACCACATTGGCGCTAGAAGAACCCTCTGCCCCTTTCACGTGTGAGTCCTTTGCTCTCGAGTTCTGCTCAACACTGAGATGACCGATGACATCCTCGACAGAGAATTCACGTCTCAAGTGCTTGAGAGAAGTAGCAAAGTTCCTCCAACTAGGAGGGAGTTTTGCAATAATGCAACCCGCGACGAACTTGTCCGGTAACTCACACTTCAGGAGCTCCAGCTCCTTAGCAATGCACAGTATCTCATGATCCCGGTCCAATACAGGACGGTTATCAACCATCCTGTAATCATGGAACTGCTCCATGGCATACAGCTCACTGCCAGCATCGGTTGCGCCGAATTTGACTTCGAGCGCATCCCACAAGTTTTTGGTAACCCGCATATGAATATATGCGTCAACCAATTTGTCTTCAATCACACTCAGAACTGCTCCCAGAAAGATTGTGACTGCCTCCCTAAACGCCTTCTCCTGTTCAAGAGCAATCGTTTCTGTGGGGGGGGGGGGGGCACACCACCAACCCAGAACACGTTCAACGCTGTGAGCCACAAGGTGGTCCTAGTCTGCCAACGCTTAAAATGCGTCCCGGTAAACTTTTCCGGTTTCAGAGTAGCAGCAAAGTCTTGAATCGAAAAGTGCCTAAAATAAGGTTTTTGGATTGTTGGAAATATTAGCACTTTTCCGATTAGACTAATCCACGAGTAAACAGTAAGCATGGCATAAAAGGTATGCATCTCATAGCTATACCTAAGCATACTAGCACGTACAGACCATAGAAGTGAACCATCTATGAGCAGCACAAATACGGCTAGTACAAGTACGAGTAAACGAGGGATAGCATAGCATAAAAGGTATGCATCTTATAGATGTACCTAAGCATACTAGCACGTACCGAACTAGGTTACTCCACTGGCCAAAGCCTTCTTATATAGTCCGTCGGGGAGGGAGTGAGTGAACCGAACTAGGTTACTCCCGGCAACCCGCGTCGTGGCAGGCGGCGGAGGAGGAGGAGCGTGCGTGTACCACTCCTCTTTCCAAGCTCCCAATGACAAGTGGTAGAGCAACCCTTATAAAGGGGTCTCAGCTCTCCTCAACTAGTAAGGTGGGACTAAACTTCCCACCACCTGGCATCTGCCTTGAGATTAACCACGGATTAGTGTTTTATATGGGCCTAAGCCCATTCATAATCCATCAGCATGCATGACACTTGCACTTACCCTAGGCTTTCCAACTAACCGCAAGTTTAGCTTGCAAACTACGGCGCCATGATGCAATAGACCCAAGAAAGAAAGAAGCACCACACCACAGGAAAAGAACATACTACCACTACAAATCCTCCCCTAAAAACCTCTTTATTTAATAACCATCTACTAGTAAAAAACACATGGAAACTCGGTAGGGCCACCATGCCTTTTCCAATCCAAACAAACAAGAAAAATATCCACGAAGTGACCTTTCTCCTGTGTGATGATGGACGCAGGGTCAGAGGCGCGATGCCCGTTTGACTCAACGGCGCTCGTCGGGACGCCCCCAGCCACGCCTCCTTGCGCCCACATCCACCACACTGACAACCCGGGCCCACCGACCCTCGGGCCCCACCCGCCTGTACGTCAGGTCATCCATCTCGGTAGGCGACGAGAAGAGACCAGGCCAAGCCAAGGCCTCTACCCTTCCTTCCTCGAGACCAGGGAACGGTCCGGCGGGGCGGGCGGGGGCGGGACACCGACGCGTGGGCCCGCGAGGCCGCACGCCCCGGGAGGGGCCACAGGCGCAGCGGGCGCAGGAAATCCGCCCCCATCGGAGCGAGTGAAAGGGGAGCGGGCGTGGGAGTGGGATGGCAGACCCGAGGGGCGAGCAGAGGAGAAGACGCTCGGCTCGGCGCACGCAGTCACACACTAGCAGACAGCGGCAGCCGCAGCAGTTGAGAGAGAGGAGTGAGAAGCAGAAGAACAGCAAAGAAGGCCCGGAGGAGAGAGAGAGGGTGAAAACAAGAAGAGGTAAGAGATTTTTCCTCCCTGCCCTGCAATGGCGTACCTTCGATCCGCTCTTTCAGTTCTTGCTCTCGCGGAGAGCACTGCATGTTCTCGGATATAGCATCTGTTTGTTCCGTGAGGAAAGAGGTGGGAGAAGAAGAAGAAGAGATTTGTTTCTCTTGATGATTCGGTGAATGTAGGAGTAAGAAGGGGGGAGGGAGGACGAGAGATTTGGCATTGGATGCCTCTGTTTTCTCCATGGTTTGTTCAGTAGTAGGAGCGGTTAGTGCCAAAGTTCAAGGAAAAGCTTCTGCTTTCCTTTCTTTTTTTGAGCATCCACTACTTTGCAGCTTGTTTAGATTTTATTAGATGCTTTCATCTCTTTTAATATGTTTTTCTTTGGAACAAGTTCTTCTCCTTTCTGAATCTCTTGAACCCCAACCTTTTCTTGTTCTTGCTGGGTAGTACAAACCCACGAATAAATGGCCCTCCCAGTACTGTTACTCCTTGTACAATGTACAACATCCGTGCCCTAATCCGCTATTAATCCACTGCAAGTTTCTACTACTACTAGAAATCTGCACAGTGCTTCAATGCCAATCATCCTTTTGAGCAAATGCTTATCCTCCTCCTCCTGCCCTTGTTCTTCCCCATCAATGCATTCCTCCACTACACCTGCAACAGCAGGATCTACTACTAGTCTACGCCCATTGGGGACAGATTCATAATAATAAAGCCTCATTACCACCATTCTCTGTAACTGTGCAAGTTACCGCAGCTCCTCCCCCCTCTGAAAATTTTCACCCCCATTTCTTTACTCCATTCCATGAAAGGCAGGCTGGCCGGCTCCCATTATTGTTCCCCACCCTGGAAAGGAGGAATGGATGCCCATTCCAGCCCTTGGTGTTCGCTGTGCCGGTTGCATGAATCAAGGGCAGTTTGCCATGTCTGCAATATTTTAGGTTTGTAGTGGGAGTAGGTTTGCGGCTGTTTGCTGGATGCCTTCAACCTGACGGCTCCTTACATTGGGCCAACCTCAGTCCTTGTGTGCAGTGCAGCTTGGTGCACTGTTGCCTCTGCCTGAGGCTATAGGGCGTGTGAAGCTGCACAATTTTAATTTGGACATAAAGACGAATGACATATCACCACTTTCAAGCTAATTATTTCACACTGATTTTTTATGATCTTACACTGTAGTCCTCTTGTTTCAAGATAAGTAGCAATCATGTATTACTCTCTGTACCAAGTTTCATGTTTGAGTTCTAGCATCATAACCTCGGTACTGTGGTGATTCTTGCAGAAGTTGAGTGAGTGCGCAAGGATCTGGTGAGGGATCTCATCATGCAGAACTCAAAAACCAGGTAGCTTCCATGCGTTTCTTCCTTCCTTCCTTTTGTGCATGTGTTTGTTTGCCAAGCACATCTGTAGTGTAGTCCTTTCTACACATGCATGTGCGTCTCTGAGCCAGTGTCTACCACCTCGGTGGACAGCAGTACCCAAATGATGGCATATCGTTTCTAGTATTAAATGTGTCTAATGTACTGGGACCAGTGCAGGTCAAATAGCCATTTACTTCTGCATAGTGAAATAATATTTACAGATCTCGTGTTGACTAGGATTTTTCGTTCTTTATCTTTGTCAAGCCAATAAGATAGTTGTATGATTTGTACTATCTATTGGTGGTACTAGCATATTAGTAGCACTGTAAATATACTACCTGTTTTCTGTTGCAAGTGAAGGTTCTCAGTCACTGGTACCATTATCATTTTGGTTTGAAATAAATAACCAAACTGGCATCAGTAAAGCTGCTGAGCATATATATACTAATTAATATTATGCTCTGTTCATCTTTCTTATACAAATACTAGCATTAGATATGTAC
Source organism: Triticum aestivum (assembly GCF_018294505.1). NCBI lineage: Eukaryota > Viridiplantae > Streptophyta > Magnoliopsida > Poales > Poaceae > Triticum > Triticum aestivum. Next base: position 44,628,396 of record NC_057796.1, read on the forward strand.
TTTATACTAAGTTTTTTTTTGTCGTTCTGTGTTCAGTAGGAATGGCTCTTCAGATGCTCCGCAGAGGACGTCTCCAGCAACTCCGCGGTCGTCTCGTGTGGCGAAAACCGGAGGGAATGAAACTGACTCCGCAGGGATCACACCAACAAGAACACCTACAGAGAGGAGCCCAAAGGTCATTGAGCGCCGTTCACCACGGAGCCCAGTTACTGAGGTAGAAAGTTACTTGTTTGGCAGTCATTGCGTTGCTGATTGGCCTCACTGGATTTGAATTTGCTGCTTTCTGTTCAGTTCAAAAACAGTTGACATTCCAAAGTAGCCCTTTCGATGTTTTTTACAAGAACTGAACTTCCATTTTTCAAAAAGCCTTGTACATTCCAATGCACCCTCAAGTAGCTATCCTGGAAATAGTATGATGATAGGCTTTAGCATCTATAATCAGTTCAGCACTGGAAAATGCAGAATCTTTTGCAGCAAGTTTCATTTATATTGCTTAATTAATACCTCTGCATTCATTTTTCAGAAGAAGCGCCCAAGTAGGCTAACTGAGCTGGAGTCTAAGGTCAACCAGCTCCAAGATGAGCTGAAGAAGACCAAGGAACAGCTGAGCGCATCAGAGGCACGAAGGCGCCAAGCACAGCAGGAGGCCGATGAAGCAAAGAAGCAGGGGCAGGATGCGTCGTCGAAGCTGGAGGAGTCGCAGTGCCAGCTTGTCGAGCTCTCAGCAGCAGAGGAATCCCGTCTCCAGGAGTTGCGCAAGATCCAGCAGGAGCGTGACCGCACTTGGCAGGCCGAGCTTGAGGCATTGCAGAAACAGCAGTCAGTGGATGCCGCTGCACTCAGCTCGGCCTTGTCTGAGATCCAGAGGCTGAAGTTGCAGCTGGAGGCGACAGTGCAATCCGATACGGCCCGTGCCAAGCAATGTGAGCATGCGGACTCTGAGCTCGAGGGGCTGAAGCAGGGGATGGAGCTCAGGCTTGCAACGATTGAAGCCCTGAAAGTAAATGTCAGTGAAAGTGACAAGGCTGCAGCTGATGCGAATGCCACGGCAACTGAGGCCAAGCTGCAGCTTGAGACCGCAAAGGCCACCATTGACACACTCCTAGCTGAGGGTGCCCGGTTGCAGGAATGCCTGAGGTCAAAGGACATAGAACTCAGTGAGTCTAAAGCTCGTGTGGCATCGCTCGAGGAGGATCTGAAGAAGGCGCAGGCTGCAGCTAATGAAATTCTGAACGAGGCACAGGCAGGCAATGCCAATGGTGGCTTTGGCAGTCCGTTGACTGAAGTTCTGAAAAAGAGCGAGCATCCCACCAGTGACGTCAATGGAAGCTGTGGAAGTCCTGACCCAGAGATTGAGCACTTGCGGATGGCGCTTGAGGTGGCTGAGATGAGGTACCAGGAGGAGCAAACTCGGATGGCCTTTGAGACAAAGACAGTCTATGAGATGCTGGAGAATGTCAAGTCTGAGTGCACGCGCCAAGTGTGTGATGTCGAGCTCAAGCTGAAGAGCAAGAATGACGAGCTCATGGCAGCGCAGGCAGCACTGACAGGCAAGCCGCAGGAGGACCTTCACAGGTCAGACGGGCTGAGTGAAATGCAGCCGGAGCTGGAGGCGAAGCTGATGAAGTCGATCACAGACATCGCGGAGCTCAAGGCGAACCTGATGGACAAGGAGAACGCGCTGCAGAGCCTGGCGGAGGAGAACGAGACCCTCAAGTCGGAGGCGGGCAGGAAGGAGGCGGAGGTGCAGCAGCGGTACGAGGCGGCGGTGGCGGAGCTGGAGCTGGCCAAGGCGGCGGAGCAGGACGTGCGGATGCGGCTCGGGTACGTGACGGAGGAGGCCGACAAGAGCAGCCGGCGCGCCGCCCGGGCCTCGGAGCAGCTGGACGCCGCGCAGGCGGCGAGCGCGGAGGCGGACGCGGAGCTGCGCCGGCTGCGCGTGCAGTCCGACCAGTGGCGCAAGGCCGCGGAGGCCGCCGCCGCTGCCCTCGCGGGCGGTGGCGGCAACAATGGCGGCCGGATGGTGGAGAGGACCGGGTCGCTGGACACGGAGTACAACGGGTCCATCGGCGGGAAGCTGATGGGGTCGCCGTTCTCGGACGAGGAGTCCCCGAAGCGGCGCAACAGCGGCGTGCTGCGGAGGATGAGCGGGCTGTGGAAGAAGGGGCCCAAGTGAAGCAGCCCATGAGACCGTTCGACCGACGAGAGGTAAGGTAAGGTAAGAGTAGCAGCAAGATGAGAACCAGATTCAGCCAGAGCTGGTCAGTGATCAGAGTAGTAGTCTAGTAGAGGTTGCTGATGATGAGTAGCAGAAATCTGTAGCTGAGCTTCTAGGGTTACTAAGGATGATGGATGGAATGGAATGATAGATCCCTGCTTGTGTTTGGAGTTAGTTGAAAGAGAGAGAAACCTGTGGACTGTGGTGTCATGAGATCCTGGAGCAGCCGCTTTTGTTTGGCTGCCTGCATGCCTATGTTTGTTACTGTATTGTTGCAAGAGACCACCTTGATGCTTCATTATCCTGTACTTACCATCTTTAATGATTCCAGTTCTGTTTTCTCCTTTTGTTTTATTCATAATATCCATCCTGCAACTTCGCCAATGTTGTCTCAACATAGCTTGTCCCAAACCCGGATAATGGAGAAGGGTTGTGATAGGTTTGGCGAGGCAATGTCAAAATTCATTATGAGGCTGCAAAGATGCAAAGTGCAAAAGAAAGTTCAGGTTGATACAGTGAGTAATAATCCCATAAACAGTTAATGGTTTGGAAGTTGAGGGCTATGCAGAAACCTGATTAGCTGGAGGTGTGATGACAGTAAAGTGTCAAGTGTGCAATTTGTGGGTGTGAATGTTAAGAGTTTGACTGCTATCATCTGATGCCAAAAGTAACATAGATCAACCAAAAACCTGTCAAATGGCTTGCGAACGACAGTAAGAGCAACTCCAATGCATTGGAGCGTCCGCGGCCGTCTGTTTGGGTCGGCGCGGACAGAAAAGTTGGCCCAACGCGCCGACCCAAACGGACGCGCGTCCGCCTGCCGACCCATTCCCGGCCCATTTTGAGCTGGATTTACGGCGGCGCGGACACAAGACGGATGCACGCGCGCTCGCCCTCTTTCCTCACTGGACTCGCTGGTCGGTGGCACATTGGATTGGCCTCTCCACATCAAACAACACACCCTCGCTCGCCTACTTCGTCGCCGACGCCGCCGACCATTTTTTCCGATAAAAAGATAGTTCTAGCGTACACAGATGTCGTGGTTTTGTCACGGCAGATGTCCTAGAGAAAGTACTTAGTCGTGGAGCCATCGCTACGGGTTAGCTTAAAGGGGTTAAAGCGGACAAGGGACGCAAGAGAGTTTTATACTAGTTCGGCCCCTTACGATGAAGGTAAAAGCCTACGTCTAGTTGTGATGGAATTGATGGGGTTTCGATGACCAGGGAGCGAATACGCTTTGCCTGAGTCTCGAGTTGTTGTCTGTTGTTGAACCGCCGCCGGGTCGTCCCCTTATATACATGGGTTGACGCCCGTCGGTTTACAGAATCCAAGGCCGGCTCATAATCGTGTCGGCTCGGTCTCTGCTATTTCTATCTTACAACACAAGTTTACATATCAATGCCGGTTTATGTCTACAGGACTTAAACCGGCTTTGGGCCCTGGGCCTACTTGAAGCGTCACCGTCTGTCTTCATGTATTTCAGATACAGAGGAACTACTCATGGGGTTAACCCGGCCTCTCCTGACCGGTTTACGCCCAGTGATAATATCCCCAACATTAGGCCCCAGATTGATTTGAACTGGTTCATGTCAATCCTCAATACTTAAGAAATTTGCTTCTTCAACATCTTCACCTAATCTTGTAAACCGTCGTGACGTCATCTTCTAGGATCATGGTAAACTGCCGTGACGTCACCTGCTATTTAAAACTCTATATAATCCACCTTCATTAATGAGCCTCCGACAATCGAGGCGACAACTCCGCCTCATATCCAAAAATTCGGCTCCTCGATTTTCGCGCCTGTCGTTTATCTCCCTTATAAATAGGGCCAGGGGGTCTTTCCATTTTCCCCCTCGTACCTCTTCGCATCATCGTCATCCTCGCGACGCCCGAGCCTTCGACCTCAGCCGCCGCCGTCAACCTTCGACTGCTGCACCAACCTTGGCCGCTGCATCGACCTGAACGTACCAGAGCTCCTCCGCGCGCCGCCGCTGCTCGACAGCCTCCGTAAGTCTCCCCTTTCTCTTACCATAGATCTGCACTTAGGGTTTCTGTCGTTCATCAGTGTTCTTCGCCGCCCTTCTTTATCCTTACTTATATCCATGGATTAGATCCAAAAACCACATAGATCTCGCGGGGTAGTAGTTTTAGCACCTGTTTGATATCCAACTCATCTCGTTTAAGTAGAAAATCCCATCTGAACCTTCATCAACTGCTTCGGTACCAATATTTAGGTCTGAATATATTTTCATTTTCTGACATGCGGTAGATCCAAAATTACAATGCCAACTTCTGAAACCTGTTTTTCGCTTCACTTATACATCTTTAATACCAGATTGGGCAGTTTAACTTCACATACAAAATGATGACCCAATAGATACCATTAGTCACCTGTTGAACCGCCAATGCTTTTGTGACACCGGATAATTAGCTACAATAATCTCATGTTAATGATGCCACGTCACCACGGTTACAGTTGCTAAACTCGCGCTAGTTTGAAATTGATTTGAATTCAAATTCAAATTCTAGCAAACAATAAAAGTTTTCAAATATTAAAACTAAAATGTTCGGAGTGGGCCAAATAATGCATAATTAGTAATGGTGGAGAAACCACATTGTTACAAAAGGATTAAATGCAATTAGGTAATTAAAACAGTAGTTAAAACAATTAAATAAATACATATTGGATTTTTATTAAATATTAAACTATTTTTTTGTGTAAATAATTGTTGTGGCAGTAGTATAATTATAAATGCAGGTTTAGGTACTAGTGGTAATTTTTATAAAACAGAAACTTAGAGGAAACTAAAAATAAATAGAAAAGAATAATAACTAAAAGAAAAGAACAAAACTGAAAACAAAATAAAAGAGAAGGGCCACCCCCCCACTGGGCCTCGGCCCAGCTAACCGGTCCAATTTCCCCCTGGCCTATAACCACCCCACCCCCGTAACCTAACCCTAACCAGTCCATTCCCCCCCCCACGATCCACCTCTCCTCTTCCCCCGATCTGGATCGGGATTGGCCCCGATCCCGTCACCTCGTCGCCCGAACCCCCCACCGATGCCGTCTCGCCGCCCGAAGGCCTCCCGTCGTCGGAGCCACCACGCTGGACCCGCCTCTCGTCTCCTCCCGCACGGCGCCTACCCCCTCTACCCGTACTGGATCGGGGGCTCGATCCCGCGGCGCCCCAAGCCCCGACGTCGCGCCGTCGCCGCTCGCCGTCGTCTCCGTCGTCCTCCTCGACCCCCACTGCCCGTGCTCTACAACCACGGTGAGGCACAGGGCCTCCCCCCACTCTTCCTCTCCCCACTGTGTCGTCCGCCGCCCGCATTCGCCGTGCACGCGCGCCCTCGCGCGGCCACAGTCGCACCCACATCGCCGAGCCCGTGTGGCGGAGCTCGCGCTCTGGGCCGCACTTGCCACCCCGTGCCCTGCCCTCTCCTTCCCTCGCGCACGCTCGCGCCCGCAACCGCGCACCCCTGCTTGACGGCGGCCCGCGCGCGCTGCCCCCTGGCCAGCGCCGGCCTTCGCCAAGCCGCTCGCCCGCGGCGACCGCATTCCCCGCCGGCGCGCCCTCCACGGCTAGGGCCCCGGCGTCCCCCACCGGCGACTGCCCGCCTCGCCACGGCCTCGCCCTCCTCTGCACGCTCCGTCGCCCCTGCTCCCACTCTGCCACGCGCCGCCCTGCCGACGTAGTCCTGCGCCGCCTCCGCCCCATCGCGCCGGCGCCACCCCTCGCCCGCTGCCGCTGCTCCACGTCGGCACCCGCGCCCAGTCGGGTGCGCCCCACGGGCCAGCGCCCATTCGGGCTGTGCCCTGCGCCCAACGCCCGCGGCACCCGAACCCACTATGACCCCTAGGGCCAATGACACGAGGAGCCCAGCCCCTGAACGTTCAAAAAAAAGGAATTTAAAATAATAATAAAAAATAACTAAATATTAATTAATTAATTAACTTAATTAATCCTGTTAATTAATCTAATTAACCCTGGTAATTAACCTTAATTATCTGATGAGATAAACAATCTATGATAGAGGGACCCACCCGTCAGCTTGACTGGTCAACGGTCAAAGCTGACCGCTGACATCATCCTCACATCATGCTGACGTCACAATTGCATTTTCTAATTTAATTAATTCTGTTAATTCTAAAAATGATTAATTCATTATAAAATCATATAAAATAATCCATAACTCGGATGAAAATACTTTGTACATGAAAGTTGCTCAGAACGACGAGACGAATCCGGATACGCAGCCCGTTTGTCCGCACACATCCATAGCATAGCAAACACGCAACTTTCCCCCTCCGGTTCATCTGTCTAAAAACGCGAAACACCGGGGATACTTTCCCGGATGTTTCCCCCCTTCGCCGGTATCACCTCTTACCGCGTTAGGGCACACCTAACACCGCTGTTTGCTTTGTCATGCATCGTTATGCATCTGTTTGCATTGTATTCATTGTTTCTTCCCCCTCTTCTCTCCGGTAGACTACGAGACCGACGCCGCTGCTGGTGCCCCGACCGACTACGTTGTTGACGACCCCTCCTTGCCAGAGCAACCAGGCAAGCCCCCCCCTTGATCACCAGATATCGCCTATTCTTCTCTATACTGCTTGCATTAGAGTAGTGTAGCATGTTACTGCTTTTCATTAAACCTATCCTGATGCATAGCCTGTCCTTGCTACTACTGTTGTTACCTTTACCTGCAATCCTACATGCTTAGTATAGGATGCTAGTATTCCATCTGTGGCCCTACATTCTTGTCCGTCTGCTGTGCTATACTATCGGGCCGTGATCACTCGGGAGGTGATCACGGGTATATACTATATACTTTATACATGATACATGTGGTGACTAAAGTCGGGTCGGCTCGTGGAGCACCCGCGAGTGATTCATGGATTGGGTGCTGAAAGGACCTTTGCCCCGACGGCCCTCTGGGTGGATCTTTGTGGCGGAGCGACAGGGCAGGTTGAGACCGCCTAGGTGAGAGGTGGGCCTCGCCCTGGTCGGTGTCCACGGTTACATCAATTAACACGCTTAACGAGATGTTGGTATTTGATCTGAGTCTGGCCATTTGGTCTATACGCACTGCGCCTACCCCCTCGACCCGTACTGGATCGGGGGCTCGATCCCGCGGCGCCCCAAGCCCCGACGTCGCGCCGTCGCCGCTCGCCGTCGTCTCCGTCGTCCTCCTCGACCCCCACTGCCCGTGCCCTACAACCACGGTGAGGCACAGGGCCTCCCCCCTCTCTTCCTCTCCCCACTGTGTCGTCCGCCGCCCGCATTCGCCGTGCACGCGCGCCCTCGCGCGGCCACAGCCGCACCCACATCGCCGAGCCCGTGTGGCGGAGCTCGCGCTCTGGGCCGCACTTGCCACCCCGTGCCCTGCCCTCTCCTTCCCTCGCGCACGCTCGCGCCCGCAACCGCGCACCCCTGCTTGACGGCGGCCCGCGCGCGCTGCCCCCTGGCCAGCGCCGGCCTTCGCCAAGCCGCTCGCCCGCGGCGACCGCATTCCCCGCCGGCGCGCCCTCCACGGCTAGGGCCCCGGCGTCCCCCACCGGCGACTGCCCGCCTCGCCACGGCCTCGCCCTCCTCTGTACGCTCCGTCGCCCCTGCTCCCACTCTGCCACGCGCCGCCCTGCCGACGTAGTCCTGCGCCGCCTCCGCCCCATCGCGCCGGCGCCACCCCTCGCCCGCTGCCGCTGCTCCACGTCGGCACCCGCGCCCAGTCGGGTGCGCCCCACGGGCCAGCGCCCATTCGGGCTGTGCCCTGCGCCCAACGCCCGCGGCACCCGAACCCACTATGACCCCTAGGGCCAATGACACGAGGAGCCCAGCCCCTGAACGTTCAAAAAAAGGAATTTAAAATAATAATAAAAAATAACTAAATATTAATTAATTAATTAACTTAATTAATCCTGTTAATTAATCTAATTAACCCTGGTAATTAACCTTAATTATCTGATGAGATAAACAATCTATGATAGAGGGACCCACCCGTCAGCTTGACTGGTCAACGGTCAAAGCTGACCGCTGACATCATCCTCACATCATGCTGACGTCACAATTGCATTTTCTAATTTAATTAATTCTGTTAATTCTAAAAATGATTAATTCTTTATAAAATCATATAAAATAATCCATAACTCAGATGAAAATACTTTGTACATGAAAGTTGCTCAGAACGACGAGACGAATCCGGATACGCAGCCCGTTTGTCCGCACACATCCATAGCATAGCAAACACGCAACTTTCCCCCTCCGGTTCATCTGTCTAAAAACGCGAAACACCGGGGATACTTTCCCGGATGTTTCCCCCCTTCGCCGGTATCACCTCTTACCGCGTTAGGGCACACCTAACACCGCTGTTTGCTTTGTCATGCATCGTTATGCATCTGTTTGCATTGTATTCATTGTTTCTTCCCCCTCTTCTCTCCGGTAGACTACGAGACCGACGCCGCTGCTGGTGCCCCGACCGACTACGTTGTTGACGACCCCTCCTTGCCAGAGCAACCAGGCAAGCACCCCCCTTGATCACCAGATATCGCCTATTCTTCTCTATACTGCTTGCATTAGAGTAGTGTAGCATGTTACTGCTTTTCATTAAACCTATCCTGATGCATAGCCTGTCCTTGCTAATACTGTTGTTACCTTTACCTGCAATCCTACATGCTTAGTATAGGATGCTAGTATTCCATCTGTGGCCCTACATTCTTGTCCGTCTGCTGTGCTATACTATCGGGCCGTGATCACTCGGGAGGTGATCACGGGTATATACTATATACTTTATACATGATACATGTGGTGACTAAAGTCGGGTCGGCTCGTGGAGCACCCGCGAGTGATTCATGGATTGGGTGCTGAAAGGACCTTTGCCCCGACGACCCTCTGGGTGGATCTTTGTGGCGGAGCGACAGGGCATGTTGAGACCGCCTAGGTGAGAGGTGGGCCTGGCCCTGGTCGGTGTCCACGGTTACATCAATTAACACGCTTAACGAGATCTTGGTATTTGATCTGAGTCTGGCCATTTGGTCTATACGCACTGCGCCTACCCCCTCGAACCGTACTGGATCGGGGGCTCGATCCCGCGGCGCCCCAAGCCCCGACGTCGCACCGTCGCCGCTCGCCGTCGTCTCCGTCGTCCTCCTCGACCCCCACTGCCCGTGCCCTACAACCACGGTGAGGCACAGGGCCTCCCCCCTCTCTTCCTCTCCCCACTGTGTCGTCCGCCGCCCGCATTCGCCGTGCACGCGCGCCCTCGCGCGGCCACAGCCGCACCCACATCGCCGAGCCCGTGTGGCGGAGCTCGCGCTCTGGGCCGCACTTGCCACCCCGTGCCCTGCCCTCTCCTTCCCTCGCGCACGCTCGCGCCCGCAACCGCGCACCCCTGCTTGACGGCGGCCCGCGCGCGCTGCCCCCTGGCCAGCGCCGGCCTTCGCCAAGCCGCTCGCCCGCGGCGACCGCATTCCCCGCCGGCGCGCCCTCCACGGCTAGGGCCCCGGCGTCCCCCACCGGCGACTGCCCGCCTCGCCACGGCCTCGCCCTCCTCTGTACGCTCCGTCGCCCCTGCTCCCACTCTGCCACGCGCCGCCCTGCCGACGTAGTCCTGCGCCGCCTCCGCCCCATCGCGCCGGCGCCACCCCTCGCCCGCTGCCGCTGCTCCACGTCGGCACCCGCGCCCAGTCGGGTGCGCCCCACGGGCCAGCGCCCATTCGGGGTGTGCCCTGCGCCCAACGCCCGCGGCACCCGAACCCACTATGACCCCTAGGGCCAATGACACGAGGAGCCCAGCCCCTGAACGTTCAAAAAAAGGAATTTAAAATAATAATAATAAATAACTAAATATTAATTAATTAATTAACTTAATTAATCCTGTTAATTAATCTAATTAACCCTGGTAATTAACCTTAATTATCTGATGAGATAAACAATCTATGATAGAGGGACCCACCCGTCAGCTTGACTAGTCAACGGTCAAAGCTGACCGCTGACATCATCCTCACATCATGCTGACGTCACAATTGCATTTTCTAATTTAATTAATTCTGTTAATTCTAAAAATGATTAATTCTTTATAAAATCATATAAAATAATCCATAACTCGGATGAAAATACTTTGTACATGAAAGTTGCTCAGAACGACGAGACGAATCCGGATACGCAGCCCGTTTGTCCGCACACATCCATAGCATAGCAAACACGCAACTTTCCCCCTCCGGTTCATCCGTCTAAAAACGCGAAACACCAGGGATACTTTCCCGGATGTTTCCCCCCTTCGCCGGTATCACCTCTTACCGCGTTAGGGCACACCTAACACCGATGTTTGCTTTGTCATGCATCGTTATGCATCTGTTTGCATTGTATTCATTGTTTCTTCCCCCTCTTCTCTCCGGTAGACTACGAGACCGACGCCGCTGCTGGTGCCCCGACCGACTACGTTGTTGACGACCCCTCCTTGCCAGAGCAACCAGGCAAGCCCCCCCCTTGATCACTAGATATCGCCTATTCTTCTCTATACTGCTTGCATTAGAGTAGTGTAGCATGTTACTGCTTTTCATTAAACCTATCCTGATGCATAGCCTGTCCTTGCTACTACTGTTGTTACCTTTACCTGCAATCCTACATGCTTAGTATAGGATGCTAGTATTCCATCTGTGGCCCTACATTCTTGTCCGTCTGCTGTGCTATACTATCGGGCCGTGATCACTCGGGAGGTGATCACGGGTATATACTATATACTTTATACATGATACATGTGGTGACTAAAGTCGGGTCGGCTCGTGGAGCACCCGCGAGTGATTCACGGATTGGGGGCTGAAAGGACCTTTGCCCCGACGGCCCTCTGGGTGGATCTTTGTGGCGGAGCGACAGGGCAGGTTGAGACCGCCTAGGTGAGAGGTGGGCCTGGCCCTGGTCGGTGTCCGCGGTTGCATCAATTAACACGCTTAACGAGATCTTGGTATTTGATCTGAGTCTGGCCATTTGGTCTATACGCACTAACCAACTACGTGGGAAAGATATGGGCACTCGACGTTGTGGTATCAGCCGAAGCCTTCGTGACGTCAGCGACTGAGCGGCGCGCGCCGGGTTGGACCGCGTAACGTGACTTCCTTTGTAATGGAGGTTGCTAGGTCTGCTCTCCAGCCGCGTACGCAACGTGCAGGTGTGCAATGGGCGATGGGCCCAGACCCCTGCGCGCATAGGATTTAGACCGGCGTGCCGACCTCTTTGTTGTGCCTAGGTGGGGCTGCGACGTGTTGATCTTCCGAGGCCGGGCATGACCCAGGAAAGTGTGTCCGGCCAAATGGGATCGAGTGTGTTGGGTTATGTGGTGCACCCCTGCAGGGAAGTTTATCTATTCGAATAGCCGTGTCCCTCGGTAAAAGGACGACCCGGATGAAGGAAATATGCCCTAGAGGCAATAATAAAGTATTATTTATTTCCTTGTATCATGATAAATGTTTATTATTCATGCTAGAATTGTATTAACCGGAAACATAATACATGTGTGAATATATAGACAAACAGAGTGTCACTAGTATGCCTCTACTTGACTAGCTCATTAATCAAAGATGGTTATGTTTCCTAGCCATAGACATAAGTTGTCATTTGATTAATGAGATCACCTCATTAGGAGAATGACGTGATTGACTTGACCCATTCCGTTAGCTTAGCACTTGATCGTTTAGTATGTTGCTATTGCTTTCTTCATGACTTATACATGTTCCTATGACTATGAGATTATGCAACTCCCGTTTACCGGAGGAACACTTTGTGTGCTACCAAACGTCACAACGTAAATGGGTGATTATAAAGGTGCTCTACAGGTGTCTCCAAAGGTACTTGTTGGGTTGGCGTATTTCGAGATTAGGATTTGTCACTCCAATTGTCGGAGAGGTATCTCTGGGCCCACTCGGTAATGCACATCACTATAAGCCTTGCAAGCATTGTGACTAATGAGTTAGTTGCGGGATGATGTGTTACGAAACGAGTAAAGAGACTTGCCGGTAACGAGATTGAACTAGGTATCGAGATACCGACGATCAAATCTCGGGCAAGTAACATACCAGTGACAAAGGGAACAACGTATGTTGTTATGCGGTCTGACCGATAAAGATCTTCGTAGAATATGTGGGAGCCAATATGGGCATCCAGGTCCCGCTATTGGTTATTGACCGGAGACGTGTCTCGGTCATGTCTACATAGTTCTCGAACCCGTAGGGTCTGCACGCTTAACATTACGATGACAGTTTTATTGAGTTTTGATGTACCGAAGGAGTTCGGAGTCCCGGATGAGATCGGGGATATGACGAGGAGTCTCGAAATGGTCGAGACGTAAAAATCGATATATTGGACGACTATATTCGGACTTCGGAAAGGTTCCGAGTGATTCGGGTATTTTTTGGAGTACCGGAGAGTTACGGGAATTCGTATTGGGCCTTAATGGGCCATACGGGAAAGGAGAGAAAGGCCTCAAAAGGTGGCCGCACCCCTCCCCATGGTCTGGTCCGAATTGGACTAGGGAAGGGGGGCACACCCTTCCTTCTTTCTCCTTCCCCCTTCCCTTCTCCTACTCCCACAAGGAAAGGAGGAGTCCTACTCCCGGTGGGAGTAGGACTCCCCCCTATGGCGCGCCTCTCCCCTTGGCCGGCTGCCTCCCCCTTGCTCCTTTATATACGGGGGCAGGGGGGCACCCCTGAGACACAACAATTGATCTTAGAGATCTCTTAGGCGTGTGCGGTGCCCCCTCCACCAAATTACACCTCGATAATGCCGTTGCGGAGCTTAGGCGAAGCCCTGCGTCGGTGGAACATCATCATCCTCACCACGCCGTCGTGCTGACGAAACTCTCCCTCAACACTCGGCTGGATCGGAGTTCGAGGGACATCATCGAGCTGAACGTGTCTAGAACTCGGAGGTGCCGTGCGTTCGGTACTTGATCGGTCGAATCGTGAAGACGTACGACTACATCAACCGCGTTGTGATAACGCTTCCGTTTTCGGTCTACGAGGGTACGTGGACAACACTCTCCCCTCTCGTTGCTATGCATCACCATGATCTTGCGTGTGCGTAGGAAAATTTTGAAATTACTACGTTCCCCAACACCGGAGTTGTACCTTGACCTTATGACAACTAGAACTGGATACTTAATAAAACACACCCTTCCAAGTGCCAGATATAACCCGGTGATCGCTCTCTAATAGGGCGACGAGGAGGGGATCGCCGGGTAGGTTTATACTATGCGATGCTACTTGGTGAACTTACCATCTACTCTCTTCTACATTCTGCAAGATGGAGGTGGCCAGAAGCGTAGTCTTCGACAGGATTGGCTATCCCCCTCTTAATCTGGCATTCTGCAGTTCAGTCCACCGATATGGCCCTTTACACATATACCCATGCATATGTAGTGTAGCTCCTTGCTTGCGAGTACTTTGGATGAGTACTCACGGTTGCTTTTCTCCCTCTTTTCCCCCTTTCCCTTCTACCTGGTTGTCACAACCAGATGCTGGAGCCCAGGAGCCAGACGCCACCGTCGACGACGACTCCTATTACACCGGAGGTGCCTACTACTACGTGTAGGCCGCTGATGACAACCAGGAGTAGTTTAGGAGGATCCCAGGCAGGAGGCATGCACCTCTTTTGATCTGTATCCCAGTTTGTGCTAGCCTTCTTAAGGCAAACTTGTTTAACTTATGTTTGTACTCAGATATTATTGCTTCCGCTGACTCGTCTATGATCGAGCACTTGTATTCGAGCCCTCGAGGCCCCTGGCTTGTACTATGATGCTTGTATGATTTATTTATGTTTTAGAGTTGTGTTGTGATATCTTCCCGTGAGTCCCTGATCTTGATCGTACACGTTTGCGTGCATGATTAATGTACGATTGAATCGGGGGCGTCACAAGTTGGTATCAGAGCCGACTGCCTGTAGGAATCCCCCTTTCCAACTCCTTGGTCGAAGTTGAGTCTAGTCATTGCTAAACTTTTACTAACATGGCTGTGTGGCTTACGGGCCCACGTCGCCATTGGGTGGTATTAGGATCTTTTACTCCTCGTCTATACTCTGGGACTCTTATCTCTCTTCTACTTGGGTTAAATGGTTTTTGCTAACTCTAACTCTAGGTTCTCGTAACTACTTCCTTCCGGAGAGCCACTCGATACAGGTGATCGCTTGATGCACTAGAAGATTCCGAAGTTACTCTCCGATGTTCCCTCGATACTTGTGCCATCGCTTTTGCAATTCCATTCCATCGATAAACCCCAATGGATAAACAAGTACACTTGCCATTCATACAATCATTCCCCGTTGATCTTGTTATTACAAGATACCCCGAAATTCTCTCTAATATTCCGAGAATACCTTGTGCCTACTGCCTTGCAGTTCTTTGCCACATGAATACCCCTACGGATAATTCCTCGCACTTACCGAGTATCCGCTCGTCCCAAGTTGTTCAGGTGTTTTACATAAGTCTTCAAAATACTATTCAACCCTTCAAAAATCCTTAGCAGCTTATTGCTCTGCAATTACTTGTCTTCTTGCATTATGGATGCTTTTCCATATGGCTGGCAATATTCATTAGTCTTCTTTGACACCGTCATTTTGATCCTATTGATTCAACATGAGTGCGAAGGCACGCAATCATCGGTTGATCCTTTTAAATTATCTTTCCGGCTCAGATGTCACTTTGAACATGAGCTAGTTATCGACCCATCAAATTGCCATCGATTGTACCCCTAAGTCTATTCAACTTATCCATTCTTAATCAGACCGTTGGTTTCCGATCCCTTGATTTGGAAATGATAATTCCTTTGCATTTGAGCTTTGAGTTAGTCAGTTGTTTCTATAATCCGATGCACTTGCATTCCTTCTTCCTTTGATAGAGTAGCGATACTCACGTCAGCTCCGTTGTAGACCACTAGACCTCTTGTTGGATTATTATCCGGCAATGTCCTCCATATTCAAATAACCTTGTGAGCCTTTCTACGGATATATAAAGCCTTCGGTAAATTGTATCCTCTGCTTTCTCAACCATGCTCAGCTTTCGAGCTGGTGATATTTACTATTGAAGCTTGTGGTATATATTTCCACGATACCCTGATGGGTTGAACCTATGCCTTCCTTAATATGTGTGAACTCGAAAGTTTTCACGAGTCATACTCTTCTGGTATTTTGCCAGATCAAATTTCAACACTACAACTTCTTCGAAAGTGAGGAGTGAATGAATGGTCATGCATTGGAGAAGTGGGAGTCGACCTTGAACCTGTGTGTTCATGCCCACGGACACAATGTGGAACTTATCATGAAAGCTCCTTGCAAGAATATTTAATCATTCGAATAATTCTTCCGGTGTAGTAAATTGGATCCCTTGCATTTATGGTTTTGACCATGCTAACCTTATTCAATACCTCTGAAAGGAAACCATTCCATTGCCTCGTCTATTATGACAAGATTAAAGTATCTGCTTTTGCAAGTCAACACTCCAGTTCAGTTTCTATTCTGATCTGCCTTCGAGTATTACCCTCTGGTATCTCGAGGATACCACGGAACTACATAACTTCTTATGAGTTCTTCATCAACTAATATTCTTACCGATTCCTTTTTTTAACGGATTCTGAATTGATAGAACCTCTCAAGGACACCGACAACTGAATCGAGTCCGCACTATGATTCAACAACTATTAGTAATCTTCATTGCCTATGATTTTGTAATCGATCAGTCATTCCTAGCTGATTGGCTACATCATCATCGTCAGGCTGACTGCTTGACCATTCTACCTATGTCCTTCATCCCCGGTGAAAGGATCGATACGGTCGACTAGAGGGGGGGGGGGTGAATAGGAGACTACAAATTTTACTCTTTCTTGTCAATTTTAAGGCTTAGCCGATAAAAAGGGTTCACTAGATATGCAACAGGTGAACACAACCTATATGACAAGCAAGCTCTAAGCTAAATATGCTAGGGAACAAACTAATTAGCAAGCCAACAAGCATACAAGGCTAAGTAAAGTGCGGGAAAGGATAACCACAAGTGAGACGAGGACGCAGATTTTATCCCGAAGTTCACTCTTCCTTGGGGAAGAGCTACTCTCCGTTTGGAGCGGTGCCGGAGCCAAAGCTTGCGGAACGCCACCGAAGGCTCACCGTAATCTCCTTCGAGTCACCCCCAATGGATGAGCCTCGAATCACTCGGGGTTGGTCTTGAAGGCGACCACCACACCTTTACAAACTTCTCCGGAGCACACCACAAGCAAGGAAGCTTTCGGAGGAACCTCTAACCGCCTAGGAGCCCAAGCTCCAAGAGTAACAAGTCATGGTGGATGAATGTTGCGGGGAATGCGATTTGGTTTGGTCAAAGTGTAGATCGGGTCTTGCTCTCCCAATCCCCAAAGTTTCAACAAGATTGGGTGGAGGGATTGAGAGTAGTGAGCAAAATGGGGTGTAGCAATGGAGGAGCTCAACAAGACATTAGGGTTAATGGATGGAGGAGGAAGAAGGGGGCTTATATAGTGTTCTTGGCCGGGAGGGGATTTCTGCCCGTTGGACCCCGTGCGCACGGGCCAAGTCAGCCCCGTGCGCACGGGGTGTCCAGGGAGTTTCGAGGTACCCCGTGCGCACGGGCCAAGTCAGCCCCGTGCGCACGGGGTGTCCAGTGAGTTTCGAGGTACCCCGTGTGCACGGGCCAAGTCAGCCCCGTGCGCACGGGGTGTCCAGAAATATTCAGACTACCCCGTGCGCACGGGGGTCAGAGACCCCGTGCACACGGGGTGTCCAGAAGATTTCTGATGAAACATCACAGGACACCACGGCAAAGCACACAATAAGTGGAATATCTGATGAGGTGTAGGAGGGTTGGTGTATCTGTCTTGGAGGCATTCCCACACGACACTAATTCCACGAAGACCCCTCTTGATAGTGCGGTTTTACCTACGACTCAAATCGAACCAAAACAAAAAACCTTCGAGTCGCCGGTAACCACGCCTTTGATCTTTTTGGACAGGGGGGTCACACACCTCCATTAATGGACACCTTGGAACCAAAGTCCTGAGATAAACTTTAGCAACCAACATTAGTTCCACTAACCACATTGTCATCACACCAAAATATAATCTAAGTGAAACTTGCACTTTCACCCGGGACACAATCCCGACAGTGCTCTAAGCTTACATCGAACTTTCACCGTCATAATGTTTGTCTTGAGAGACAACTCTGAATCCCGAGATGACATCTTTTCTATGTTTATAATAGCCTTTTGCTTCACCATTCCCTTGGCTTGATGTCATCACCGACCGATTACATCTTCATGAAATCTCTCGACAAATGCATCGTGATCATCATCAGCATTCTGAGCTCTTCCAGGATATCAATTGAATTCATGATGTGAAATACGATCGTTGCCCTCGATGATTTGTGTTATCATCGACCATTTTATTGCCTTCCGCTCAACACAAACTTGTTCGTGTTTTGTGTATACCTTGAGATCCTTGCTACCCAACATTTGTTCTCCTTTACCTTGGAGTATTACCATCTTTTTATGTCAAGAATGTCGTGAGAATTTCACCACCTCTTAAGAATTCTTGATATAGGTGATACTTCTTGCCATATCCGTTCATTCCTTGGTCGCGAGTTCAAAACTTCTAGCAACCCAATTGCTTTGAAGTTAATGGTTGATAATTCATTCTTAGACCATTGGTTATCGAATCACCATTCTAACTTTGATCATGCTACCTAAACCCATATTTCGGGTGGACCTTTCACCCAATGTTTAACTGTGTATGTTTTCCTCGAGCATACCTCTTTATATCATTTGATCTGACAAATGTTATCTCCTTGTTCACATAAGTGTGGAAATCCATCTTTTGGAAATCTCAACAAATTGTCGCTGAGTCAATCAGCCACCTCCTCACCTCTCCTTAATTTAATGATGAACTCTTGTTTCGGAACTCGCTCCCACAGTTCAATTCCCGAGAATCTTACAATGTCATCTTGACAATTTGTGTTGCACCTTTTCATCTTAGGCATCCTAAGTCTGAAGTATCTTGACACCAATCAAATCTGAATCTCGGTCAGATATGATGGTTGGAACATATTTCTAAGACTTTTAACATTGGTCTCTATATGTCCTGGTAAGGTGATGTCATGCCTAGCACCCCTGGCCCGAGGACCTATTATTATAATTTCCTTTTTAGCAAGGTAATCGATTCTTCCATGAGGAAATTGTAAGACTTATTCTATAAGTCGTCCCTGATGGATCCTTTGTGTATCCAAAGTCTGATCTTTACCTGATGACCATGTCAATACTATCTTGAAGCATGTCTGTGGTACTCCGGTCTTCAATAAGGGCATTTGAAGCACAATGCCAAATTATCTTTATCAATTATCCAAACACCATTGTATGGGTAATGTCATGAAATTTCTCTCCCCTTACCTAAAGAGTTTTCTACATTATATCCTGTCATGGATATCATGCTCTGTTTGTCCTTGGGAAGGAAATGCCCCTGAAATATGTGTTTTAACACATTTTCCTTTCCATTGTTCTGTTTAATCTGATAATCATATTTTCCTTTCCATTGTTTGGTTTAACCTTTCTTGTGATCTATATGACCTAAGCAACAATATTCTCCTGCTTATGTAAACACCTCGTGGTACCACTCTGTTAGTAAGACCCTGTTACTATTGTTGATGACATTCCGGTAGCCACCGATGGACGAGAACCTTGCCTATTGGTCCGCCTCGTTCAACGAGCAGGAAAATGGTTCTCTTCGTCCCTCGCCCTTGGTACCTACGTTGTTGCCAACATAACTGGCACACTACCCTCTGATATGCCTTGCTATCATGACTGTGCAAGATGTCAGCCCCCTTTCTACTTTTAACCCACATGGTGGGCCCATAACCCACAGTTCCACAGGATCGAAACCTGACTCTCCTGTAGGCCCTATTGCCAAAGATATTCCTTGAGCTTGACTTTGTATGTAATTCAGGGGCCATCTGCCTAGTAATCTATTCTGGTATCAGACGCAATACTTATTCCCATTGCTCTGAACCCCTTTCACACTTCGTTTTAGTCAACGAACGATTGCCTATGCGCTTGAAACTTCTATTTTACACCTTCTTACTTTGCTCTCGATATTTTCTTAAGTTTCAACTCGAGAGATACTCTTATGCTCATTCATGGGTTAACCCCTAGATTGTTTCCCTCATAAGCATTCTGTCGTAGCCAAACTACCCCTTACGTATTCGTAAGTACGTTGGAGTTCCCAAAGAAAGGATGCCGACTTCATCATGATGACCTGAAGAAGAGAAATGAAGACATCAACATAATGGATCGACCACTTCGAGAAGAGCAACCAAGATCGAGTACGCTCATTAGATTTTCGTAACCAAATCCCTTCCCCGCACTTCCCCTCTTAAATCTCGGGACGAGATTTCTTGTAGTGGAGGAGAATTGTGACGCCCGGATAATTAGCTACAGTAATCCCACGTTAATGATGCCATGTCACCACGGTAACAGTTGCTAAACTCGCGCTAGTTTGAAATTGATTCGAATTCAAATTCAAATTCTAGCAAACAATAAAAGTTTTCAAATATTAAAACTAAAATGTTCGGAGTGGGCCAAATAATGCATAATTAGTAATGGTGGAGAAACCACATTGTTACAAAAGGTTTAAATGCAATTAGGTAATTAAAACAGTAGTTAAAACAATTAAATAAATACATATTGGATTTTATTAAATATTAAACTATTTTTGTGTGTAAATAATTGTTGTGGCAGTAGTATAATTATAGGGACAATTGCATTTTTACCCTAGTTGGTTCCTACCCACAGGTTTTGCCCTTACTTTTCGAGCTTGCTCAGTTTTGCCCTTACTTTTTCCGTCGAGGTCCCTCGAATGCCCTTTGACCGTTTGACCAAAAACTTTTAAAATTCATAACTAATTCATATGAACTCAGAAAAATGCAAATAAGATATCAAAATGTTCAGATAAACATTACCTTTATGTGCATATCATTTGCATTCAGGACAAAAGCACCATTTAAACTACCTAAGATAATTAATGTTATTAACATTATTAAAAATAAAAAGGTATAAACAATATTTTTTTCATGAATAAAAATTACATGCAAATGTAGGTGATGTTTTCTGAACATCCTGATATCTTATTTGCATTTTTCTGAGTTAGAACATTCTTAACAAGATGATACGAACTGAGAAAAATGCAAATAAGATATCAGGATGTTCAGAAAACATCACCTACATTTGCATGTAATTTTTATTCATGAAAAAAATATTGTTTATACCTTTTTATTTTTAATAATGTTAATAACATTAATTACCTCAAGTAGTTTAAAGGGTGCTTTTGTCCTGAATGCCAATGATATGCACATAAAGGTAATGTTTATCTGAACATTTTGATATCTTATTTGCATTTTTCTGAGTTCATATGAATTAGTTATGAATTTTCAAAGTTTTGGTCAACCGGTCAAAGGGCATTCGAGGGACCTCGACGGAAAAAGTAAGGGCAAAACTGAGCAAGCTTGAAAAGTAAGGGCAAAACCCGCGGGTAGGAACCAACTAGGGGTAAAAATGCAATTGTCCCATAATTATAAATGATGGTTTAGGTACTAGTGGTAATTTTTATAAAACAGAAACTTAGAGGAAACTAAAAATAAATAGAAAAGAATAATAACTAAAAGAAAAGAACAAAACTGAAAACAAAATAAAAGAGAAGGGCCACCCCCCCACTGGGCCACGGCCCAGCTAACCGGTCCAATTTCCCCCTGGCCTATAACCACCCCACCCCCGTAACCTAACCGTAACCGGTCCATCCCCCCTCCCCACGATCCACCTCTCCTCTTCCCCCGATCTGGATCGGGATTGGCCCCGATCCCGTCACCCCGTCGACCGAACCCCCCACCGATGCCGTCTCGCCGCTCGAAGGCCTCCCGTCGCCGGAGCCACCACGCTGTACCCGCCTCCCGTCTCCTCCCGCACGGCGCCTACACCCTCGACCCGTACTGGATTGGGGGCTCGACCCCGCGGCGCCCCAAGCCCCGACGTCGCGCCGTCGCTGCTCGCCGTCGTCTCCGTCCTCCTCCTCGACCCCCACTGCCCGTGCCCTACAACCACGGTGAGGCCCAGGGCCTCCCCCTCTCTTCCTCTCCCCACCGTGTCGTCCGCCGCCCGCATTCGCCGTGCACGCGCGCCCTCGCGCGGCCACAGCCGCACCCACATCGCCGAGCCCGTCTGGCGGAGCTCGTGCTCCGGGCCGCACTTGCCACCCCGTGCCCTGCCCTCTCCTTCCCTCGCGCACGCTCGCGCCCGCAACCGCGCACCCCTGCTTGACGGCGGCCCGCGCGCGCTGCCCCCTGGCCAGCGCCGGCCTTCGCCGAGCCGCTCGCCCGCGGCGACCGCATTCCCCGCCGGCGCGTCCTCCACGGCTAGGGCCCCGGCGTCCCCCACCGGCGACTGCCCGCCTCGCCACGGCCTCGCCCTCCTCTGCACGCTTCGTCGCCCCTGCTCCCACTCCGCCACGCGCTGCCCTACCGACGTAGTCCTGCGCCGCCTCCGCCCCATCACGCCGGCGCCACCCCTCGCCTGCTACCGCTGCTCCACGTCGGCACCTGCGCCCAGTCGGGTGCGCCCCATGGGCCAGCGCCCATTCGGGCTGTGCCCTGCACCCAACGCCCGCGGCACCCGAACCCACTATGGCCCCTAGGGCCAATGACACTTGGGGCCCAGCCCCTGAACGTTTAAAAAAAAGGAATTTAAAATAATAATAAAAAAATAACTAAATATTAATTAATTAACTTAATTAATCCTGTTAATTAATCTAATTAACCCTGGTAATTAAGCTTAATTATCTGATTAGATAAACAATCTATGACTGAGGGACCCAGCTGTCAGCTTGACTGGTCAACGGTCAAAGCTGACCGCTGACATCATCCTGACATCATGCTGACGTCATAATTGCATTTTCTAATTTAATTAATTCTGTTAATTCTAAAAATGATTAATTCTTTGTAAAATCATATAAAATAATCCATAACTCGGATGAAAATACTTTGTACATGAAAGTTGCTCAAAACGAAGAGACGAATCCGGATAAGCAGCTTGTTTGTCCGCCACACATCCATAGCATAGCAAACACGCAACTTTCCCCCTCCGGTTCATCTGTCTAAAAACGCGAAACATCGGGGATACTTTCCCGGATGTTTCCCCCCTTCGCCGGTATCACCTCTTACCGCGTTAGGGCACACCTAACACCGCTGTTTGCTTTGTCATGCATGGTTATGCATCTGTTTGCATTGTATTCATTGTTTCTTCCCCCCTCTTCTCTCCGGTAAACTACGAGACCGACGCCGCTGCTGGTGCCCCGACCGACTACGTTGTTGACGACCCCTCCTTGCCAGAGCAACCAGGCAAGCCCCCCCCTTGGTCACCAGATATCGCCTATTCTTCTCTATACTGCTTGCATTAGAGTAGTGTAGCATGTTACTGCTTTTCGTTAAACCTATCCTGATGCATAGCCTGTCCTTGCTACTACTGTTGTTACCTTTACCTGCAATCCTACATGCTTAGTATAGGATGTTAGTATTCCATCTGTGGCCCTACATTCTTGTCCGTCTGCTGTGCTATACTATCGGGCCGTGATCACTCGGGAGGTGATCACGGGTATATACTATATACTTTATACATGATACATGTGGTGACTAAAGTCGGGTCGGCTCATGGAGCACCCGTGAGTGATTCACGGATTGGGGGCTGAAAGGACCTTTGTCCCGACGGCCCTCTGGGTGGATCTTTGTGGCGGAGCGACAGGGCAGGTTGAGACCACCTAGGTGAGAGGTGGGCCTGGCCCTGGTCGGTGTCCGCGGTTACATCAATTAACACGCTTAACGAGATCTTGGTATTTGATTTGAGTCTGGCCATTTGGTCTATACGCACTAACCAACTACGTGGGAAAGATATGGGCACTCGACGTCGTGGTATCAGCCGAAGCCTTCGTGACGTCAGCGACTGAGCGGCGCGCGCCGGGTTGGACCGCGTAACGTGACTTCCTTTGTAATGGAGGTTGCTAGGTCTGCTCTCCGGCCGCGTACGCAACGTGCAGGTGTGCAATGGGCGATGGGCCCAGACCCCTGCGCACATAGGATTTAGACCGGCGTGCTGACCTCTTTGTTGTGCCTAGGTGGGGCTGCGATGTGTTGATCTTCCGAGGCCGGGCATGACCCAGGAAAGTGTGTCCGGCCAAATGGGATCGAGCGTGTTGGGTTATGTGGTGCACTCCTGCAGGGAAGTTTATCTATTCGAATAGCCGTGTCCCTCGGTAAAAGGATGACCCGGAGTTGTACCTTGACCTTATGACAACTAGAACTGGATACTTAATAAAACACACCCTTCCAAGTGCCAGATATAACCCGGTGATCGCTCTCTAACAGGGCGACGAGGAGGGATCGCCGGGTAGGTTTATGTTATGCTATGCTACTTGGTGAACTTACCATCTACTCTCTTCTACATGCTGCAAGATGGAGGTGGCCAGAAGTGTAGTCTTCGACAGGATTAGCTATCCCCCTCTTAATCTGGCATTCTGCAGTTCAGTCCACCGATATGGCCCTTTACACATATACCCATGCATATGTAGTGTAGCTCCTTGCTTGCGAGTACTTTGGATGAGTACTCACGGTTGCTTTTCTCCCTCTTTTCCCCCTTTCCCTTCTACCTGGTTGTCGCAACCAGATGCTGGAGCCCAGGAGCCAGACGCCCCCGTCGACGACGACTCCTATTACACCGGAGGTGCTTACTACTACGTGCAGGCCGCTGATGACGACCAGGAGTAGTTTAGGAGGATCCCAGGCAGGAGGCATGCGCCTCTTTTGATCTGTATCCCAGTTTGTGCTAGCCTTCTTAAGGCAAACTTGTTTAACTTATGTCTGTACTCAGATATTATTGCTTCCGCTGACTCGTCTATGATCGAGCACTTGTATTCGAGCCCTCGAGGCCCCTGGCTTGTATTATGATGCTTGTATGACTTATTTATGTTTTAGAGTTGTGTTGTGATATCTTCCCATGAGCCCCTGATCTTGATCATGATTAGTGTACGATTGAATCGGGGGCGTCACAAGTTGGTATCAGAGCCGACTGCCTGTAGGAATCCCCCTTTCCAACTCCTTGGTCGAAGTTGAGTCTAGTCATTGCTAAACTTTTACTAACATGGCTGTGTGGCTTACGAGCCCACGTCGCCATTGGGTGGTATTAGGATCTTTTACTCCTCGTCTATACTCTAGGACTCTTATCTCTCTTCTACTTGGGTTAAATGGTTTTTACTAACTCTAACTCTAGGTTCTCGTAACTACTTCCTTCCGGAGAGCCACTCGATACAGGTGATCGCTTGATGCACTAGAAGATTCCGAAGTTACTCTCCGATGTTCCCTCGATACTTGTGCCATCGCTTTTGCAATTCCATTCCATCGATAAACCCCAATGGATAAACAAGTACACTTGCCATTCATACAATCATTCCCCGTTGATCTTGTTATTACAAGATACCCCAAAATTCTGTAACCAACATCTGCCACTTCCAAGTCTTTTGTGAGGTTTATCTGCAAGAGGAACCTTCAGTCAAACTGTTTAGGGATTTCTTTCACTTAAACCGTCGCAGAGAGTTCTCAGATGGACCCAATACGGAATTGGGCGGAATGGCGGTTCAGAAAAGGAAGGAAGTCACCTTCCCTCATCCCAAACTCCATAGTCACCCCAAAGAGTGGAACCAGACTTGGTTTTACTGCATGGATACATCCTTTGCCGGGTTACCGCCCTGAACGTCTTAGCAACACACATCCTTTTCCTCAGAGGTTGACAGCAAGATAAAGGGCCAACTATGCTCCCCAATTATCAAAGCTTAGAGCCTTCATGGCAAACGGTTTGACATGAGTTGATCTTGCTCGTTGCTGGATAAGCTGGAGTATTCTGCCCTTAAGCCGGCGCCCCGGTTTGATGTGTGAGTACACGGGGAGTTTGAAGGATGCCCAGCGGCACATTGACATTCAGCTTACAGATGCAGAAGTCACTGAGGCTGTAAAAAAGATACTGAATGAACCGGAGGCTGTTTGTGCCCAAACCGGACTACTCCCTTTCTGCACCTTCAACAAACCGCCAGCTGTAAGAATCATATAATCTTTTTATCTGAAGTTGCTTCTGTCCAAATATTCTCTGAAAGTGTGATTATTTTCTAACAGGGTGATGATCCGTTCTGGAACAAGAAACCGTCACAAGACAAACCGGTGAAGCCGCAAGACAAACCAGTCAAGGAAGTTCGTCCAAAGACCAAGGTTATTAAAAAACCTGCCAAGAGAAGGACTACTGCATCCTCCGATCCACCAGCTGATGATGATGTGGGTAATCCGGAACCAGAGGTAGAACTTGACTCTCTTGGTTCATTTTTCGTACATCTCATTGACAATGATTATTATCAGGACGACGCTGAAGGCAGTCATGCTGAGGACGTAGAGGTAACCATTCTTTCCTCCAATTCAGATCCTCTGCCAACATAAAAAATACGTCAAGCAAACCGGAAAGTAAAATTTTCTCACCCTCTTGCTTATTTGGACCCAAACTTTCTTTTGAAGATGCAGCAGCACGAGGCTCGCCGTACAACCCGGCACAGCGGCCAAGTAGTTACCTCCGCCGGTTTACCGAACAGTCCGGTTCGGAAACGCCGATCAGAGGTCTCTTATCCCATTGATACTTCATGCCCAAAAGTAGGTTGTTTTCGCCAGCCTCTTAACCCGTCTGATTCAAATTATCAGGGTACTTCTCACTCATCCTCTGGCGAGTCATCGGCCACACAGCTTCCACCCCTCAAAACAGTTCCTGGGTGAGCTATGCACATGTCTTTATTCTTGATGTGTTATCTTTACATACTGTACTGATCCTTATGTCTATCTCTTCTCAGCGCCAAGCCAAGACCCAGCAAGAAGGCTCGGTTAAGCAAACCGGCTGATGAAAATGTAGCTACTGAACCGGAAGCAACTCCAGATCCGGAAGAAACCGAAGCTGACGACATGCTTAATGATCCGCCGCCTCAAGACCATGACTTCCTTGCCGAACAAGTGCAAGTTGACACTACCAGCCATGCAGACCGGCCAACAGGCCCTGTCCGAACTGATGACAAACCGGCCAGTCCGGTTAAGGGTACTGATAAACCGCCAACTCCAGCGAAGGCTGCTGATGACCAAGATGATGACATTATGATTACTGGCACTGGCCACACCACTCCTGGCAACCCTGTCGCTTTGTCAAAGCATACTGCCAAGGACGAGCTTTCTGCTATCGGCAAAGGCAAGTGGAATGCCGATTTATCAAGCTACGCCAATCTCAATGCTCAAGACATTCACTGTGGCTTCTTGAACCATCTGTATACCAGCCGTGACTATGAAGCTAGTTTGGTAAACTCGATGAAGGAGCGATATGAGGTAACTACTATTTTTCTTTTTTGTCCAATTGCAGTTTATCAACTCCAATTAGCCCGCAAGTGACGGTTTATGATACCAATCTAAACCGGGACTTTTGTCATAACTTAACTTTGTATACTTAGCTTCCAGGGACCGGATTCCTTTTTAAGATGAACCGGTTCCTTAAAATTTGCCATACTGCTCTTTCACCGGTATAAACAATATTGCCATACTGCTCTTTCCGAGAGACACGGCCGTGACTCGCGAAAACACAACCGTGCCTCTCGCGAAAGCAAAACCGTGACTCTCGCGAAAGAAAAAAACAGAAAACGCGTATTTTTTCCCTTTCCTAGAGGCACGGCCGTGACTTTCGCGAAAGCACAACCGTGCCTCTCGTGGAAGCAAAACCGTGACTCTCACGAAAAAAAAAACAGAAAACGCGTTTTGTTTTTCCCTTTCTAAGAGGCACGGCCGTGACTCTCGCGAAAGCACAACCGTGACTCTCGCGAAAGAAAAAAAAAAGAAAATGCGTTTTTTTTCGTTTTCGAAAGGCACGGCCGTGACTCTCGCTAAAGCACAACCGTGCCTCTCGCGGAAGAAAAACCGTGACTTTCGCAAAAGGAAAAAAAACGCGTTTTTTCGCGCAAATTTTTTTTCAAATTTTTTTCTTTTTTGATCGAAAAGCTAAGAAAGACCGGGGGAAAACCAAAACGTCGAGAAAACCCGTAAAAAACCGTTTAAAAAGCTGAAAATGCCTGCGAAAAAATAAAAAAACAAAACCCGAAGGGAGCGTCCAGAACGCGACACGTGACGAATGGCTGAGAGCGCGCCAAGTGGCGCTGATCGTTGCGATGCTCCCGAAGGAGCGCTCGTTAACTAGTTGCTCCCCCGACTGTATACCTGGCCATACCTCGGGCCGGGCCGGGCTTCGGGCCGGGCCTAGCCAAGCCCAACGCAAAAAACCCAGGCCCGAGCCCGGCCCGGCCCGGCCGTCGGCCTGTTTTCTGGGCCCGAGCCCGACCCGGCCCGGCCGTCGGCCTGTTTTCTGGGCCCGAGCCCGACCCGAACACGTAAAAGCCCGTCGGGCTTCAGGCCGGCCCGACCCGTCCTTCAGGAAAACGCGAAAATGATGGGCCGGGCCGGGCCTGGCCCGGTCTTCGGGCTCAAAATCTAGGCCCGAGCCTGGCCCGGGAGCGGCGTCGGGCCGGGCCGTTCGGGCCGGGCTGCCCATGGCCAGGAGTGCCTTCAAGTGACCCATCCAGGTTAAACTGCAGCATAGGCCCCCAGCCCAGAAGGGCCGAAGCCCAGTCACGCAAAGTAATTCAGTTATCCAGCCCAGAGGCCCAGCACCTATCCCGCAGCCCAGCCCAGGTCACTACTAAAACCCAACCAGGCACCACCACGCCTCCTCCTCCTCCTCCCCCAAACCCCCCGTACACTCGCCGCAGCAGCAATGGCGGCGGAAGAAGCAGCCGCCTCCGCCGCCGCCACCAACTTCGAGGTGGACCTGGGCCACCTCCTCGCCTACGACCCCTCGCACCACCTCGCCGCCGCCGCCGCCTCCTCCAGGGCGGAGCTGCGGGACGAGTGCCTGCGGAAGGCCACGGAGCTGGCGCAGGCCGTCGCCGACGCCCTCTTCTCGCTGCCGGCCACCGAGGGCCGCGACGGCCCCGTCGTCCGCCTCCCGCCGCCCGCCAACCGCCTGCCCCGCGAGAAGCATGTGAGAATATTACTGCATCCCTCTCTCTCCCCCTCATACCGCCGGCTAGTAGATTGCTGTAGGCTACAGACGCGAGGGTAACATACTAGCATGGAACTACGGCTGCCATAACGAGCATATCACTTTAATTTTGCTTGTATGGATTCTAATTTCTCATTCCTGCTCCCTGCTAATTCTTAAACGAGATGTCAAGCTGAACGGAAACTTATTTTATGCTGATCTATATGCATGTGACTGCAAAATGTTTATAATCTTAACCTCTCATGTCACCAGTTACCAAGGCCGAAGCCTCCTACCAAGTGGGAGCAGTTTGCGAAATCGAAAGGTGAACTTGTTATTCTTGCTGGCTTTCTGAGTGGCTTTTATTGCAAATGTCGCTTGGGTTTAATATGACAGTAACATGCTTGCAGGTATTATCAAGCACAAGAAGAACAAGCGTGCATGGGATGAGCAAACTAATTCCTGGAAGCGGACTTACGGCTATGATCGTGTTAATGATGACAGAGACGTTCCCATCATTGAAGCCAAATTGACAGATGGTGAGGAATTTCGTCTTCTGTATCTATGGCTGGTGAATCTTGTTTTGTAGCAAGAGTAGTAATCAAGCTTTTCCGTGTGAAATACACATTGCAGTTATCATGAGCTGTGACACGAATGCTTAGCAGCCTGCATGCTTCTGCTTATGTACACTGATTTAGTCCAGTGTTCATTTTAATCTCCAGCGCTCTTTGCATTTTGACTAATTGAATCTAACGACTAGGAATCTTGTTTTGTAACGGGAGTAGCAATCATTTAGAGCTTTAACCTTACCGAGTACCTATTCAAGTCGTGTGCTGTGACACAAATGCTTGAGAACCTGCACATTTCTGCGTCGTACACTGATTTAGTCCAGCTATCATTTTTATTCTCCGATAATCTTTTCATTTATGACTGAATGAATCTCTCGAGTCTAAATTGTCAATAAAATTAGTTCTAAAATGCATATGTGTCTAAAAACCTGTTTGCATTCTGTTACCCTGTTAACTAAGTATGATTTATTACAGAGCCTGGTGTTGATCCTTTTGCTCAAAGAAGGGAAGAGAAGAAGGGCAGGGTAGATAAGCAAGAAAAAAACAGACTTGGGAATTTGAAGAATGCTGCAAAAGTTGGTGCTCTGCCAAGGTAATCCTTTCCTACTAGCTAGTATCATCTGGATACCTCATGCACTACTTTGTTTATTATTCTTTACATTAGCAACTCAAGTTTCTCATATAACAGCTTTCTGAAAAACAATGCAGTCATATACAGCTTGCTGCCACGTCCGTGCCCATCACAGGAACTAAAGCTGATCTGCCTAGAAAAGCTAAGAAGGAAGATCTCGAGAATGTTGCTGGTATGGCTTCGGCTGCAACAGCTAGCGGTGGAAAGTTTGACAAAAAGTTGCCTGGCGAGAAACCTCTTAAGAAGGCTGGCAAAAATAGAAAGGTTTTCCCCCTGTCAACTTATCTGCCTTCTGTAAATCCATGCGCCTTAAGTTGATAGTTTGGTTAGCTTAACTGTTATTACTTTTCTGCAGTTCCTCCCTGTTGTTGAAGGGAAAGGAATGGGCAACCTGGAGAAACAGCAAAATGACAAGATCCTGAACAGCCTGCTGGCCAAAAACTTCGAGGAGCCCTTGGATGTCAGCAAGGCAAGCCTCCACGATTCAGTATATGTTACCTTCTCTATTTGTCTAGCCCAGCATCTAACAGCAGCTTTGATACCAGGCAATCACGATGTACAAGGTGAAGAAGGACAACAAGAGGAGGAAGGACAAACAATCATCATCATCCGGATCAAATAAGTTGAAGCCCCAGAAGAAAATCCACAAGAAATCTTCAAAGAAAAGTGCTTAGGTCCGCATCATCCTCGAGACGTGGTTTGCTGTAGGCTTCGAGCGCAGTTTCCAAGCACCATGGAGAGTGTTGGCAAGTCTTGTATGGTTGTTGTCCTGTTTAAGTCCAAGGGAGAAAGATTGTTAATCCAGTTACTGGTTATGACACAAGAACCTGCATGTTGTTATGACATAGCTGTACTGATATGCGCGTATTATATTTTCGGAGGTTTGGAAAATGTTCCTGAAAAGCTTTGTTTATAATAGAAAGCAACCTAACATCAAAGAAATTCGGTAATGTTTCTTAACCATGCCAAATGTGAATCACGGGATGACAATTTATGTTGTTGTTGTTGTGCTGGCACTGGTACA
Source organism: Triticum aestivum (assembly GCF_018294505.1). Classification (NCBI taxonomy): domain Eukaryota; kingdom Viridiplantae; phylum Streptophyta; class Magnoliopsida; order Poales; family Poaceae; genus Triticum; species Triticum aestivum. Next base: position 44,659,010 of record NC_057796.1, read on the forward strand.
ACAAAGAAGAGCAAGTCGGCCATTCAACGCTTCTTGTCACGGCCTCGTACCTCCCGTGCCCTAACATTGACAGATTGAAATAGGAGCAGAAAATACAAGATGTCAAATCAGGCGGTCAACTAGGATTGAGGTGTGGAAGCGGGGAAGGCGGCTAGGATTTTACCAATCTCCGGATATCGAAGAACTACAACCCAAAACAACAACATCGCTAGTGCCTAGTTGCACGCCATAGTACGGCCAGTGAAGTCTTTTATCTAATTGGTCACAAAGCCTATTTGCCACCGGGTCACATCATTTTCCCATAAATCAGACTTTGCAAAGGCCACCATTGCACCCCTTGCGATAGAGGAAAACCCAAAGAAAGAGAAGAAGAAAGCAATGTTCACGACATGGTTGGAGCTCCCATCGTTCTGTCTATGGTGGCATGGCTCATGGTCGCCCGAGGAGACAAGCCGCCTGCAAAGTGGCCCATGCAAGCTCTTCGGCAGTATGCCCGCCACCACCAAAGTGTCTGCCGAGGATCATCCAGCATTAGAGTTGCAGGCATGAAACATAGATGGTGTAGTGGTAACAAGGGCACTGTAGTTGTGGAGGAAGCCCATGGACGCCAGCAGCACTCCTCTCCTGGTGGCCACCGGTAGACTTTGGTCTTCCAGGCCCTTAGCGCAACTTAGGATCGGGCTGTCAGGTCGATAGGCACTGTTTCTGTTTTCTTACTTATGTGCTATCTTTCTTCTTTTATATCAAGTACTGGGCCGGGGACCGGGTCCAAAACTGTTGGTTTAGAGGCCTCAGATCAAAACTGTCGGGTTGTTACCTGCGATCAAATTTCAACAACATCGCGATGATCACCGCAGCGGTGGAGTTCAACTTGATGTCCGGCTGCTCACTCACCTGGATAGCTCGCGGGTTTCCGGGACCAAAAGAAGTTGTCGCCACCACCTGTTTAGGCACATCCACCACCTCTGCATTCTTCAAGCGACCAACTTTAGCTTGGACAAAGTCTTGTGCGGGCAATCTCTATATCTATAGTATGGACCCACTACAAAACTCGGATATTATTAGAGGCTACATCACCTGGAGTCCCCAGACCCACTAGAAAACTCAGATATTATTACGTAATGTTCCATAGGTACACAATTAACTATGCTATCTCTAAAGTGTTCGCTTCTATGGGGGCAATGCACTCTACTGCTCGGGGGGGGGGGGGGGGGGGGGGGGGGGGGGGGGGGGATGCCCCCCTAGCCTCTGCCACTTACGCTACCATGGTCACGTTTATCATGGTCCACTGATTGTAGTTTGTTTATGTACATCTATGTTGGCAATGTCTGCAATCGGTCTAGATGCTATGATGACCTATCTGTTGTGATTTGTTTGTGTGCTGAGATCTATCGTAGGTGTTCTACAATAAAGAGAAGGTCACCCGGTTAATGGTGGGATTGATGTCTCACAAAAGCTCTAGAGAACATGAGAGAGTTTATGGGAGATATTCTAGTGCTCATTGGTTTTGTGAAAGTCAAGCTTCACAAACTTTGATCAAATTTATTGAGAAAAGCATCCATATCTATAGTACCAAATACATACCATATGAAAATATATGTCATGATGAAATAATGATTTTTATTTGGTGTTCTAAATGATATTTTTTATAAACTTGGTCAAATTTTACAAAGTTTGACTTTGAAGAAAAATCTAATGCGTACTATATTTTGGGACGGAGGGAACGAGGGAGTATATGTTTGGATTCATGTTCTAAACTGAGATACATTTATCATGATCGGTATTTTCTATTTTATGATGATGCTTTTTTAAGAGCTACTCCCTCTGTTCACTTTTGTAAGTCGTTTAAGACAGCTGAAATTGAACTATTTTAGATGCTATCTTAAATGTCTAAAAGGTCTTACAAAAGTGAACGGAGGGAGTAATAAATATTATTTTACTTACAAACCATTTTTTTGCTTTATTCACTCTAAGCGGAATCATCATCTATAACTTGAAGTCAATTTCCAGAGTGTTTGCATTTGCGTAGCCATTAACGTCATGAAGAAATTGACATAACATGACTATTGAATTTGATGGTCTGACTAGAACCAGGATGAACCCTCGCGAAGCATGAACATACTGTAAAAAAAATCTCTAAACATATTGTATTTGGTGTTTAAGAGTCATTTTATATAACAATCTCTCGTTTAAAAAATAAGACATTTTTAGTATATTTTAGGAAACACACTCTCAAAGTATATAATATCAAATATCTCCTAGAAAATATGATCTGGGATGAAAACAAGAATCAATAGTTGTTGCTCTTTACAAACAAAGAGAAGACGGCAAGCCAGTCCAAAAGGCCAGAGCAACTAGCAAGGTAAAGTTCCTCTTGTGACGACCGGCTTAACTGGCAAGAGTCGATATCTTGCTAAGAACTCTCACACTAAAATTCCTCCTGTTAGCAAGCATATGCCGCAAGTATTTGGTGTTAGATACATCCGTATCTTAATAAATCTAAGACAAGTAACTTCGGATAGATAGTGTTAAAGACATCCGTATCTTTGACAAATCTAAGAGAACTAATCCGGGATGGAGGGAGTATCAACCTTACATGTAGCGATTATCACCAATGCATCCATTTCTAACATATAATTCTTAGTTTTGTTCATGCACATGGTAATTATTTTTGTGTAAAGAATGCTAGGGATATCTGTGCACGTGATCTAGCACAAGACATAACATTTTATTTGACATATGTCACTTGATGTAGATAAGTGTAATGTCATACCTACTGGTGACCCTGTGCGAAATCTGGCTAAGGGGTGGTAGCGAAGGCGGCATAGCTCCTGGCTACACAATCAATCAGAAAATACCGGTAGCAGCTGCAAGCATATACAAACTTGTTATTCAAGTGCTTGTGCGAGTGAAGTTATTCAAGTTACTTGACTAGTTAATTGAGCTGTGAATAATAAAAAGATCGGCTACTTGGTCCGTTTGGAAAGAGATTTACCAACTGAGATCGGCTAATAATTGGTAAAAATACTGACCTGTGGTCTTACAAGGTTTTTACAGCTGGATACAGCGAAAAAGATTTTTACCAACTAAAGCAAAGAAAAGTGGGAAGGCGACAGCAGCAAACGAAAGTGCCCTGGAGAGGTAGCTGAACTTGGTCCATTGGATGCGGCTTGCACGGCCAGGATCGCCAGATAACGGTTAGCATCGCTCTGTCCGAAGTGTGTACAGTGGAAGTCGACAGTTTCAGTTAAGTTCAGCAGGTTCAGAGTTGATCTCGGGCCTGACACGTCTTCTCCGCTGCTCCTCTGACGGGGTGGTGAAGCCTAATGGTCCCTCTCCGGCGAGCTCTCTACTGGGGCCTCTCGCTGAGAAGGGCGCCGGAGTGACGGCGGCGGCAGAGTGCGGGGAAGGCAAACAAACAAATCTTAACAAAGCAAACTTCAGAATTACCACGTAAATACTACTACCCCTGTAGCATAATGATACAGATGGAGTACTATATTAGCAGAGAGCAACAACCAAGGCTTTAACTACTCCAGCCACAAATTACAGAGGGTTTCATTTCTTTTCCAGATAACCAAACATCTGACAGGCCACCACATTCATGTAAATGTAGAGAAATGATAACCAAACATCTGCAGCAAGGCCTGACATGTATATCATCGAACCAGAACCACGAAGGCGGCATAATGGCAGCAAGTCCACGCTAAGCCTTTAGCATAAACGAGCAAGGCTGATACTTTTTTGAGGTAACCTGAAGGGTTTTCTCCCGACTCTATTTTTGTACTAATATTTAAGTTATGAATACAGAGCTAACGGCATCAATCAGCTGAGATAGCTGATGTTAAACTGAAAGCCACACAAAGCCTAGAAGGTAAAGAAGAGGTAGAAGAAAACCTAGCAAGAGGATCTGGACCAATTCTCAAAACAAGGACGGTACTAAAAGTGTAATATTATCCTCATCATCAGTATCAGAGTAGGATCTTTGTTGTAGAGCAAGAGTCGGGGAATTTCCTCGAAGACGGGGTCTGCTGGCGGCTGAGACTTCAAGGTTTATCCTCCTAGTCCTCATCCATCTCCTCCTCCTCCTCCTCATCATCCAACTCTTCCTCCTGATCCTCCTCCTCTTCCTCATCATCATCCTCGTCCTCATGATCATCATCCAACTCTTCTTCATTATCGTCCTCCTCCTCTTCCTCATGATCCTCCTTCTCCTCCTCCTCCTTCTCCTCAACATCACAAGTATCAGGCCTTTGTTCAAGTGCAGGAGTCGGACCCAATTCTCGAAAACAAGATCTGCTGAGACCTAAAGGTTGACGATGAATGGTGGCTTTGAGCATGATGCCGTTTTCATCATCAGAAACCTTTCCCTTGGGAAGTATCAAGTCATACACTGTCGGAAGCCCATCAGAGAGTGAAGAGCTCCTTATGTGGCAGCTTGTACTTCCACAACAGCCAGTCGTTAGGCAGTCGTAGCTCATATTACATGCGAACCTGAATTCCGTAACGTTTGGTTGGACGCAGACGACTGAGATGGCATGTCCAAAAGGCTTTGATGCCATGCTGAGCAAGAAAAAGTAGCTGGTGTCGATGCATTGCAGAACATGTAGGCCCGGTTGTAGGCGGAGAGACACCGTGCCAGAGTCTGGAAGGTTTGTAGACGGACACTTGTGCTGGGTAGCGAAATGGTCCAGGAGCATCTTTGTTGGCCCAGCGAATTCACAACCGGGCTCTGGGCAGAAGCATGGGGCATTCGGGCATGCTTTCTCGTGTTCTTCTTTCTTGTAGTAGGTGAACTTCTCCGCACATCCGTACTTGTCATTGGAGCAAGCAACTGTGACTGACTGGACGACATGTTCCATTCCAAAGCAGCGCTTGTAGGAAGTTTTGACAGAGCATGTGGGGCACTTATGGTCCAGTTGATCCTCAGATTCATGGCACGAGGAGCATATGAAATGCCCCACAGAGCACTGCGGAATAGAAAGAATTAAAAGGATCCCAGTAAGAATAAATCTTACCAGAAACAAAGAATTGAAATAGGTTACTACCACACACATTCCATTATTTGAGCTAACATAGCTAATTATGTAATGTTTACAAGAAACAATTTCTTTCCAATTAAGTAGCACTACATACAAAAATAGATTCATCAAAGCGCTTCTTTTAACTTCTGCTTTATCATAAGTGAAATAAAAGGTTGAGTTCAAAGACAAGTGAACACGCACATAGATGCAGTACCTGGAATATCGGAGGCCTGAGGGGCGCAGAGCAGATAGTACAGTCAAGGGTCTCCAACCCCACGGTGACATTCAGCTTCTTGGAGCTGCTCTCCCCCTCTCGCTGCGCTTCAACTTTTCTCTTGCTGGAGCTACTACCGTTGATTGCCATTTGCCAACAAAATTCCAAGGTGCTCGCACTATCTTTCTTGATGTGTACTGCTAGAATCACAGACGCAAACTGAGATCCAAACCTATTGATCAACACAATCTCACTGCTCCGTTCACCTGTTCCACGAGATGCACAAACAAAAGTCATGGAACAGCAATTTAAACACTTACAGGCGCCCTAATTAAACAAGTAAACTGTAATTTAATACATATGTTGGCTTCCTGTTTGAAGTATTTGAGATATAAGAGCGACAATGCATATACGCAAGTAATCTGACAGAGAAACCGTAAAAACAAGAGATTTATTCCGATTCAGAGGCAGGCAGTGCGACCCTGGCAATTGAGGAAGGTTACGAAGCCAGAAGGACGCAGCCGTACCTGAACTACCTGGTCGCCCGCGTTGTCTAACCACTGCAAGACCTGGTCGGCCTCGAGGTCGCCGTTTCCTGATGGTGGCGCCGCCGGAGAGGAGATCGCTTGCCTCCGGTGACCTCCTACTCCGAAGAAAGAGGGGAGAATACTGATCGTCCCTTGCCGGCGAGCTCTCCGACGGACCCCGCCGCCCGCGCTCGTCGGGCTCTGAGCCTGATCGGGGAGACGGAGCGGGGAAGAGGAGGCGAGCGCGACGGCGGCAGCAGGGTTTGGAAGCGCGAGAGGCGAGAGGTGTACGAACTGGAATATGGGCCTGGGCGTCTTCTCAGTTTTTTGGGTTTATATATAAAACATGCTTAATTTTACCTCTTATTTTTTTTGGCAATTTCAGAGAACGCGATTAGTTTCAAAATTTCAAAAATCAAGTCCTGTTTCAGCTTTATAATTTGGTAAACGTTTGTGTTCACCCGGCTGATCTTTTCGTACGCCTGGACCGCCTCCGTGGGCGTTCGATCTGTTGTTGATCAGACGGTTAGGAGCCACCCTCACCTACTTCATGTTTTTGCAACTTCACCCCTGTTTCAGAAGCGTTTCTGCAACTCAGCACTTGCTGTAGATAGACTACATGGCCAAGCACGCCCGTGCTCGCGCCGGTCCGCTCCAGCAGCCGTCATTCGCCAGCAAGGCACTTGCTGTAGTAGATAGACTACATGGCCAAGCACGACCTGTAACTAAGTGAATCTACCATTTCCTAACCTACACTACCCTTGCAACAGATGTGTCCCTTCTTTCTCTCTTCTCCCAACCATCGTGATTTCTCGTCTATGACAGTTGCTGTACCCACAGAAATAGTGTCAATCAATCAAGAAAGATCAGTTGATCATTTACTCAAAACACTTACCACAAGCTAAGTTAAACCCATTGGGCCGGAACTCTCCTCTTTAGCCGTCTCGGTTCTGTTTTTTTTGCTTAATTCACCTCTCTTTTATTTAATATAGTAAATTTAATCCATGTCTAGCTATGCCTATAGATATATGCGGGTATATTTTAGTTATTTCGAACTTGGAACTATAACATGTAGGGACCAACTTGGAACTATAACCTGGTATATATGCCATCGTATCATTAAAAACAATAGTACTATACCAGCAGTATTACCACTAGGGCACCACTGATCTTTCTGGTTCTTGGGCGAATCACTGACTCTGACGGTGCATCATCCTTCAATCTAGGGTGAGAGGGTAGTGGCCCTCTACAAAGGCAGAGAACGATGACTTGGTAATTTGGCATGGCCAATCGAGACTGGTCGAGGGCACGTTTCCTTTGGCAGATCCTCCTTTCATGACATGTGCTTCCTTATTGGTGTTGGCCGTAGAGGTGGACGATAGCCTCGGCAGCGCAAGCTGCACTTATTTTCTCTTTTTGTTTTGACTTTTTTTGCCGTCATTGCCTGTGAGATGTTTTACATCACTTTTTGTATATATCGCTTTATTTTTTCCTATAAGTTGTTGGTTGTCGTAATTTTTGGCCGGTTAATGACTTTGTTAATTCAAAATTAGGCTCGTCTCGAGACTCATTTCAAAAAGAGAAGAGCAAAGCACATCAACAACATGTTAGCAGCTATGGTAGTGCTATGCATGGTGGCGACGAGCTGACATCGAAGTGGTCGGTGCTAGCGGCGCCAGTCTGCCCTTTGATGCCTAAATGCTTGCCCGACAACATCCCCATGATCGCCGCACTGGTGGTGTTCGCCTGAGTGACAACTGCCTCCATGGCGTGGATCATCCTCGCGGCTCGGGAGCGGTGCAAGGTCCTCCCGGTGCTACATTGTATCAGTCATCGTCGCATGCTTGATGATCGACGACATATGAAAATACTTTTTTTGTCCACCGGCATCACAATCCTATTTTTAAGGTCCGTTGCATCTTAGATTTCTTCGAGACACGCACCGTGATACCCTGAGGCACATACATATCCATTCTTCTCACCGTACCCATCGGTAAGATACATCCGCGTCCTCCTCGTAAGCATACCACTTTTCTTTCTAATAATGTAGTATGTTCTGATCACCCCAGTGTGGTATGTGATGCTCAAGTTCCACAAAAAGTCGTCTTACAATATTGCACTGTTTGTGCTATTTAACATATCCGCCAACGTTACGATACACCTTTTTCATCCCAAGCCACCGAGGTACAGATGCAAACAAAAGTTCTGCCTCTAAATTCTCTGCAACCCGATGATTCTAATTGCACTGCTTACAAACTTGGTCCAAGCTTGAGGGTGGTGGTGGTGGTGGTGGGGGGGGGGGGGGGGCAATGTCCCCACCCCCATACAATACTATTATATTATACTATCAAACTAGCGGAGTTACCCGCACATTTGTGCGACTAGATTTTATATGTACTTCCAATGGACCATACGATCTCTATTATATGATTTTGACTAATATATTTTCATATGAACATGCTTTTGTAATATCATAAATGATAGTACTATGAGAAAGAGACTACAAAGAAGTTAAATATTTTTACTTTAAAATTATTGTTTTTGCATTTTGATGTAAATTTTAAATGCACACGTTATTCCCATTATGTGCTTTTATGATTTTCATTGCATATATAATTCGACAACCGAGGAGGAACTCCTTGGCATACTTCTTTTAAAGCATCTTTCTCACGAAATTACAAACAAAAGTTAAATCAAATGTCGCTGTCTAAAGTCAGAACATTTCACTTTTTCTCGACTTATCTCATATTTAGTGGTATAGCTATTATACATTACTCGATTAGTCTAATATCATACATCCATATGCCCCAAGACTTATTAAATATTTGACATGATTTGTTGCATCCAAGTATTTAAATTGGTGTGCCTCACAACACTATGTCTCTCTTACAATACACTTGTTGTACATGCATCACATCAGAATACAAATACGAAGTATATACATCCGGCAACGTTTTGCTGCTCCAAGTGCCTTTTGCCTTCCCCAGGATATACTTCAAAACCATGATGTAATCGAAATGAAAGAGCAATATCGCCATGCAAGATATCCAATAGATCGTAGCTTCTGATAGACAATATGTATATACGTCTGAGCTCAGATTTTATGGCAATATCATTATAATGAATTATCAGTGGCTAACTTAATTGAATAATGAAGACCACACTCTGCAGCAAAAAAAAAAAAACAGAGTGAAAATAATGGATTGTCTCCTGATCCAGTACCTATGCATAGCATGCAGCCAATTTTTGCAGGCCCTACTATGAATTACCAAAGGTAGACCACCACCAATTGAAAAGAAAATAGTAGAGCTTTCACTTCTATTAGACACTCAAAAAAAAGTTATTGTTCCGGAAACATAGACTATAAAATGTTCGCGGAAAATAGTAGAGCTCACATTTTTAAAAAGTTTGCAAATACTATAAGATGGTTGTGATTTTTTTCTTGGTTTTAGAAAATGATCAAAAATTTGTAAAAGTGTACATGAATTTGAAAAAGTTGACGATTTCAAATATGTTGACGAGTTTAAAACAATGTTCACAATTTCACGAAATTGAGAGTGATATTATATGTCGGTGACGCAGCAAAACGTGATCATGGCCATTGGAGATTATGATTTTTTTTCTCCTCTTATAACGCAGGGCCCTTTTGCTAGTAATAATAAAGGGGCTATTGCTTCTTGTGGTACATCATGGAAATTTCCCTCAAAGTTGCAAAATATTATCCATCAATGTCACCTATAAGTGATACAAAAACGTTTCACACAGGGGATCCTCCGCCTGAACCGGCCAATGCAGTATGGACCTCCTACACTGCGCTCTGTGCGTTGGAAGAAGACGCGGCACGCCCGTTTGGGTCAGGTGGTCAGTTTTTGATATTTCATTTTTTATTCTTTTCTTTTCCATTTTAGTTTTTCCTACTATAAATAATTTGGGACTACAGAAAAGTTTTGAAAATTAGAAAAACTAAGAATTTTGAAATAAAATGTTTAATAAATCATAAAATGTGTGTGGATTCAAAAAATATTCATGATTTTATAAAAATGCTTGCTTATTCAAAAAAGTTTGAAAATAAATGTTTTGGGAAATAAAAAATATTCATGATTTTTTGAAATTTTCTTGTATTAAAAATGTTAATGAAATTAATTTTTTTCGCCAATTAAAAAATGTTCGTAAATGGAAAAAATCCTACAAATTCAAAAACTGTTCGATACTTACTAAATATTTTATCCATTCATAAAATGTTCATTGATTCAAAAAATGATCATGCATTTCAAAAAATGTTCACTAAATAAAAAAATGTTCTTGAATTTCACAAATTGTTCCACAAATTTCCAAAACAATGTTCGTCCATTCTAGAAATGTTGAAAAATTCAAGAAAATTATTAAATACACAATTTTAAAAAATGTTTGCAAATAATATAAAATGTTCATGAATTCAAAAAATGTTCTTGATTTTATAAAATGTTTGAAAATTTATAAATGTGTTCATGAATTTGATAAATGTTCACAATTTCAAATATGTTTATGAGTTAAAAAAATGTCTAAAGCCGGACGACAGCGAGACGAGAGGAGACATGGCGATGCTTTTACTTGTGAGGTGGTTCTATCATCGCGAATCCACCCTCCTCAGAGGCAAGTACTCCCCATCCCCTCTCCTATGGCACACAGGGCGTGGCCATGGTATGGTGGACATCTGGCCATCCTCCCGAATCCACCCTCCTCAGAGGCATCTCTTCTCCTACGGCACGGCCAGAGCACGCACGCAGGGAGCGGCCACCTTGCTGCTGGTGCTCACACACGTCGCTGGAGGGGATTCGTCAGTATCTACAATACCAAAATTTTATTATTACACCCATCACGAAAAGTATTTTCATATTTTATTTATTTTGTGTTGTTGATGTTGATGTCATTCTATAATCTTGGTCAAACATATATAGGTTTGACTTGCATGAAAACTGGGGCACCTTATATTTAGAAACGGAGGGATTATGTCGCTATTTCGTCATGCATCTTGGTGAGTAATTTCATAGATATGATTTTCCATAGATTTATACAAAGGTGTACTTCAATTGTTTAATCTTTTTTACCTTTTTGTGTGAAAAGATTAATCTTTTTACCTATTGTCAATGGAGCTTGGACTTTAATATATCCATTACAATTTCCTTTTGTTTTACCAGCGCATACTTCTTTACAGGCAAGTCCATCATCACTATATAGAGGAGAAAAAATGCCCACGATACACGACATATTGTAATATCAATTTTGTATAGACCGAAGGACTAACTAGATGCACCATTTAGTTTTGTATACTATTAGGTTAGGTGGTTTGTTTCCTCGTTGCAACGCGCGTGCATGTTTACTAGTGATATATTCAATTATAAGGTTTGCTAGTTGAACTTAATTATGCTCTCTTTGCCTGACTAGAAGCTATTGACATTCTTTTTGCCTACGAAAATCACTATAATATTACATGATACCAGATGGACATAAAGACATGCATTTTTGAATGGTAAAGTCAAGGAAGAGGTTTTTTTTGTGAGAGAAATTCTGATCTATTCATCTTCAATCATGTCAGTACAACGAACACTAGAAATGATAAAAATTACATCTAGATCCATAGACCACCTAGCGACAACTACAACCACCAAAGCGAGCCAAATGCGCGCCGCCGTCATCGCGCCTCCCTCACCGGAGCCAGGCAAAACTTGCTGTAATAGACCGTCTGGAAGTCGTCGTGCTAAGGCCCCATAGGACCAGCACACGAAAACACAACAACTGCCACCGTTGAAGTGTAGCGTAAATCGGAAGATCCAACTAGAAAATTCACGAACGTTGAGGAACTACAACCATACCCGAGAAAATCCACCAAGGAGTGATCCGCCGAAGACATGCTTGCACACACCCATCAACGATTCTACACGCATGACCGAGACACCAAGGAAGAGATTTATGTTAACCAATCACCCGGTTTCGAAAACCTAAGAAACCTAATAATGTTACAAACTTCACAAACCTATTTATGGACTCAAACAAGCTTCTCGAGCTTGGTGAGTGTTGGAAGATGTTTCTTTCTGGAAAAAGGTTTTGAAATAGAAAACTTGACTATACTCTGTTTACCAACCTGACAATGATGAACTCTTTATTTGTCAAATTTATATGGATGATATTATTTTCCGATGAAGTAACTTACATTTCGTCAAAGAGTTTGGTGATCTAATGGCAAGCAAGTTTGAGACGTAGATGAGGGTTGAACTCAAGTTTTATCTTGGGCTTCAAATCAAACAAATGAGGGGATGCCATTTTTTATATCACAAACCTAGTACACCGACTCAAGAAGTTCGGAATGGAGAAACCCAACAATGGTATTGCAACACCTCCGCGCAGTTGGCGGGCCTTCATGCAACCATGCCGTAGTGCCGTCTCCGCAGCTCACACGATCACGCGCAACCAAGCCTCCACTGTTAGAATAATCCGAGGTGCGTAGTCGATCTACCAAGGATCAAACAATCACACAAGACTTGACACCAAGATTTGTTAACGAAATTCATCGATATGGCTACATCCTCGGAGCTTGACTATGGGCGCTAGCCCCCATGACACGGCCACAACACCGCACCCCGGTCACTCGGGCGTTGGCACACGCCGCCGTCTCCCTTGCGTGGCTGTGCTATTATGTTGACATAGCTTACATCGTTTGTCTACCCTCACATTATATAAGAGGCCTAGGATACAAGAGTCCTACTAGGACATTACATTATACTCTGTCTACACACCGTATGACTCCAAGTCCAACTATAACCTAACTTGTACAAATATTCGACACAATTTCAACATCCACAATACCTCCACGCACTCCCATGAGACCCCCCCACCTTTGATGGAGAAGGGGCCCACAGCCACCAAGGTGACGGTCGGCGGTAGCTAAAGTTGTGGGAGTTGGTGTTTCCAGCGAAGGCGGCTTGGTCTCCATGGGGTCACCCAACCTGGGATGACTCTAGGTCGATAGAGCCCTAATTTCCTGTATTCTTGTTTCGTCCAAGCTTCCCAATCAGTCAAAAGAGTGATAAGAGAAGAAAAGTAAGTGGAAAATTCAATTAGAAGTTTAGCACCAGCGCTACCACCTCTATGAGTTATCTAATACTTTTGTTTTGCGGGAAGAGTTATCTAATACTTGACCTCAACATACGATGCAAGGAATGCCTCAACATAAATTAAGCTAAGTTGATAATTACCATTCTCAAGTAGAGTATGAAGATAACCACGCTGCTCTTAATACTTTCTTGGAGAAATTTTACCAGCGTAACTGCTTCGTCCTCTTTTTCTTATTGCGAATAGGAAAGCTTGCGTATAATTCATTAATAGGTAGGAGACAACTGTTCATATTTTCATCCTCAACTGTTCATATTAACCATAAATCTATGTTAAACAATATCCAAATGTGTGTATTTAGGCAAAGATTATGGGGAAAATAAAAAAACTTAGTAATATCAGCACAACCGCTGCTTCATCCTCAACCGTACTAGCAGGCCACACCAGCGTGATCATCTCTCCATATATAGACCACATACATCCAGGCGGCACAGACCAGACTTAGTTGAAGAAATAGCACTAGACTACTAGACTCTGCGCAAGATCAGTCTGCTCTGCTGCCAAAGAAGCGAGATGGCCCGGCTCTCTTTCGTCCCCATCTCCCTGCTGCTGCTAGCTAGCCTCGCCGCCGGCGCCGGCGCCGCAGCAGCCGCGGATCCAGGGGAAGGGGGCCCCAGGGTCAGCGTGCAGTACGCGAGCGAGGAGGAGTCCCGGTGGCTGGACCGCTGGACGGAGAAGCATCTGGCCCAACAAGGGTCCGGCCAAGCCATCGAGATTCAGCCGGGCACCGACGAGGAGTCGGCGCAACTGAGCCGCATGTTCCCCGGCAACGCCTACATCGGCCACATTGAGTATGACAAGGACCATCCGTATGTACCCTCCTCACAGGCTCACACCCATCATTCATGCCTCAACACTTCTGAGTCTTGCTCCACTTGCTTGCTACCACTCACGACCGTATTGAATTTTCGTTTCTGGTGTGCAGCTTTGGCAGAATCGTCGTGGATGCCTTCCACTCCAAAGCTCGCCAGGCGAAGCCGAACGATGATCTGCAGAAGCAGGGCCAGGAGGAGTCTCGCTCTCACGCCGAGGTAGATGAATTCGGCGCGTACTGCATCAGTGATTCAGCTTGTGTTGTGTTAATGCTTGATGCTTACTTATCCTTGTGATTCTCTTCACAGCACGACGTCAAGGATCTTTAGGAGCCGGCGAGGCCATATCCATGACGACCTTGTCGATGGACGGAATAACGGAGGATGACTGTGAGGAGTTCGAGTTCTTGTCGTGCATCATTAGCCAGTTTTAGTAGCTCGTTAGGGAGTCGCAGCCAGTACTATGGGGATTGTCCTCAGAGAGATTAGTCGAGTCATTGTCTACTGTCTAGTAGTAGTAGTAATTCTGGTTTATTCTGCCGTGTGTGGTGCTCTCCATTTGCAATTTGTCGTTGCTTAGCGAAAATCCATTTGGTTAGAAAGATCTCTTAGTACTTTCAGAATTTAAGATCTCATTCAGCCAGATGTGAAATCGTCTAAAGAGCCGTAATCAAACCCACAAGGCGCAAAAAAAGACTAAATCATTCCTCCATATGAAGTTCATGTGGGACAAAAATTTGAATGCCAAGCTTTTTGGGACCGAGGTAGTACACAACAAGGAATGCTGTACAGGCAGTTTTTCTTTTTTCGAATACTTAGTGGAGGTTCATGCATGAATGAAAGAAAATAAGAAATAATGATTGAAAAAAGAATTTCACATGCTGCGAAAATCAAGAAGATATTGATGACCAACCCTTTTACCGTGAAACAAAGAATCGGTTTAACTTTCAACTTTGTACTGGCGAGCAAAAGGAAGCCACATATGCATTCAACACACACTTTAATTTGGCTGACAAGTGAGAATCCGGCCAGCAGCAACCGTCTGGTAGTATACTACTACTTTTACTGAGGTCGTTGAGGCAGACGCTCCATGCATGCATCAGTTTGATCGATCACACCAAAGTTGAGGTAGCACCGGTAGCTCATGCATGATCACCCCCCACAAAGTGTGCGGGGTTTAGTACTGCATGCAGCTGATCTTGTAGTTGCTGGAAATATTAGCACCTTTTCGGTTAATCTAATCGACGAGTAGATAATAAACATGGCAATCACAGTATGCACTTCATATCGATACCTAAGCATGTGAACATGTACAATACATAGGACCGAAACATCTATGAACACAATATATACGGCTAGCACATATGAACAAACAAATCACACAAACATTTATGAACACAACAGATACGGCTAGCATGTAAAGTGTGTGGAGTTTTGTACTGATTGCAACTGATCTTGTAGTAGCTCGTTATGGTGTCGGCGTATAAGCAAGTAGGGTTCGACCTAAGAAAGATTGTTGAGTGAAGTCATTGTTTAGTAGTAGTAATTCTGGTTTATTCTCCAGTGTGGTGGCCACCTGCAAGTTCCTATAAAATGAAGCACCAATGGAAAAAATACACTAAATGACTACTTCATCCAACTTTTTATAAAATTTGACATTGTAGGAGATTTCAGCTTAATTATAAAATGTGATATCTGCTTAACAATACTATAAAAGATTTCTATGTCTACCATTACCAGTTATTCGGTGGTGCTGCAGTGGCAAGTGCCAGTGCCGTGTGAGGCGAGGTGCTGAGGTTGAATCCTATTGAGCGCCATGTTTTTAATTATGTTACTTTCTTTCTTTGCGACTGACAAATGGAACCCATATGCAAGCATGGAGCAGCGTGCGCCAGCTGGCGTGTAGAGTTTAACGGAGAGTTAACGTCAAGGATGGAAATGTACTAAAATGTATCCAAAACACTAGTTGTAGGGTCGATTTGTGTCATTTTTCAAGTTTATGTATGACTTTATACATGCAGTGCAAGTTCATGTACCAACAGTGTAATGAAGGGCCCAACTGAACCTCGAAGGCCCTTGTTTTTTTTTTCTTTCAAAAAAGCTGCTATAATGACATGTTTCGTACTAGAACAAATTTTGGCTGAGAAGTGATAACTCCTGCCACCAGCAACTGCCTGGTAGTAGTACTTGTCTTGAGGCAGTTGAGGCAGACGCTCCATGCATCAGTTGATTGATGGCACGAAAGTTGAGTAGCACCGGTTACTCATGCATGATCACTCCGCTCTCTGCACATGGTGTGTGGGGTTTTGTACTGCAGCTGATCGTCTATGCACGTCTGATATTAAATCATTTATACATGACACAATATCATTTATACGGAAAAGAAATGTGTATAGGAAAATAGAAAGGAGACAAAGGTAGGGGATGGCTGGTTTAGAACAAAGAAAAAATATATGGAAAACCATTTCTGTAGGTACAATATAAAGCTGCAGCAAATATCTAGGAACAGCTTTTGTACTGTGAAACAACACTGCTTGTTTTGACTTTCACTACCCCTGACGAGCAAACACCAAACAGAGAGCACATGCATCAAACACGCACTTTGTCAGTCAAACGGCGCAATGACCATAAGCTGATGACATCCACTGAACTGCCACTAGCTAGTAGCAGCAGACTCCCTGTATAATTTGAGGTAACGCCCGCGTCGCCTCCTCCTAGGGCGACTCGGGTGGCCAGAAACCTAGCCACCGCCGCCGCAAACTCCCTCCTCCCCTCCCTTCGCCGCCGCCGGAAGACGCCGCCGGGCTAAGCCCGGGGGCCGACGGCGGTGGCAGGGGATCTCCTCTCTCGCGCGTCTCCGGGGTGGGGCGGACCCCAAGGCGTGTGGTGGTGCGACCGATCTGGGATCTGCGGCGCGGCGGATGGCGGCAGGCGGCGGGAGGCCGGCCCGTCCTCGGACGGCGACGGCTTGGCGCGACGGAGGCCAGGGCTGCGGGCGCTGCGGGGCGGCGGCCGTTGGCTGCGGTGGCGTGCATGCTGCTTTCAGATCGGCGACGGCGGCGTGGAGGGCCTGGTGGTCTCGTCGGCGGCACCTCCGATCAGATCTGTTCTGACCGGTGCAGCCGGCGGTGGTGGTCATCTCTTCCGTCAGAGGTGGTCGGCCTGAGGCTGGGTGCTCGGATCTCGGGATCCGTCATCTGGCACCAGCTGCGAGTCGGGGAGACGTAGTTGCCGGTGAAAACCGAGCCGACGGCGGACGATGGCGGCATTCCACGTCGTTACCTTGATGAAGGCATCGTCATGTGACTACCGTCGACCCACTCGTATTGCTCCGGGGGAAACCCTAGGATCTGGTGTTCCAGGCCGGACGATGGCGGCACTGCGGTGTCGTTTCTCTCTTGGGAGCGTCGTTTTGTGGAGCAGTGCTGGAAGTCAGAGGCAGGAGGTGGAGCGGCTTCGTCTTGCACGGAGCTTCGGTGGAGATGTCAAGTCATGCCTAACCGACAGGTGCTACGCTTGGTCATGCCTGGTCGGCAGGTGCTACGCACGACAGATCCTCCAAGGGCTTCAAGCTATGTCGGCTGGTGGTACGTGGCAGCATGGCGCTGAGGTGTATCAGTGGCGACCGCGACGTGCACAGCTGTTTGCGCGCAGGGAGGAGGTGCCGTTAGGCGCCGTGGTGGCGTCGACGATAGCTGGACCGAGCAAGGTTGATGCATCAGTACAGTTCTGAAGATGGAGCGGTGGCAGTTGGCGGCGGCGGCCTCTGAGAGCACGCCGGACCAGTGTGTGCCCCAGACCCGGCAAGTGGCTAGGTTGGGGTCTCAGGTCTTAGATGTTAGGCTTGGCTGCGATGTCTGTTTGGTATTAGGCCCAGGCTATCTGCGCCCCTTCATCAACTGGATAGGTGTAGTGACAGTTTGTTGCTTAGACGACGGCTTTAGTCTTACTATTGTATGACTTTGTAAGGTCTTATGAGAATAATTAATAAAGTGGCCGTATGCATCGCCCAAATGCAGAGGCCGGGGGTCATCCTCCTTTTCTAAAAAAAAACATATATGATCACCCTACGGCCGAGTAGGTCAGGTTGCCGACGGTCTCTCATCCTAAAGCATGTTCAGCATAAAGCAGCCGACGGTTAAGCAAGATCCTCAAGCAACATAAAACATCCCACAATAACAAACAGGAAGCTGGAAATAATGTGACGGCTATCATTGATATAATTTTGAATCTATATTTTTCTTGCGGGGGATTTCGAATCTACTCAAGTGACATGAATGACAAAGATTTATCCACCAAAAATAATTTGGCATACACATGGTGTTTCGAGTGATGACTATCCCGGGAGGGACGTCTCCCTCTTATAGGGCCAAATCGATAACTCATAGAAAAAACGACTGTCTATATGCCATGAACCACCCGGGCATATCTCCACTACCAACGACACACTAACAACATGTTGATGTGCATAGTCATCCTCAGATAGTGCATTAGATAGATGTGGGATAAGGTAAAGACCCTACTAACAAACAAGGAACTGTAAATTACCCACTCCGTGGTCGCATGGTCTCAAACGCCATCCGCTATTTCGTGTCTTTCCAGTTCTAGTTTAAATCGATCAGTTTATGGTCATTTAGTAGTTGAGATTAAGTCCCTCATGATCTATAGAGTGTTTATTCCCTAGAAATTACATAAATCTTATAATAGCTTTGCAGATTGCCTGGCAAGGTATAGTCGCTCTGAGCGAGCTACAACTATGTGGCTCGGTAGAGGACTCCCATATATTGAGAAACTCTTACCGTTGGACTGTAGCTCTATCTTATTGGAATAAACTACTATTGATCTCGTGAAAAAAAAACCATGAGTGTACGCACATGTGGGGTATATATTTAGCATTATTCTCTCTTGTCCTCTCATGAAAAGGTTTCACGTGAGGTGCCATTATATGTTAGTCCAAACCATTGCCCTTTGGGCATCTAGAGCCGAAATGGGCTAATATGAGCCCCTATATGTTTGTGGATGCATCTGCAGACAGCGCCCGCCCACTCCTCAAATGTCCACTCGTTCAGCCGTGCCCCCAAATTTTTGAACTCATTAAACCATGCAAACTGCTGCAATGTAGAATTGCAAACAAGCTACAAGCAAATTTCATTTATAGATTCTAGATAACCGAGATGCAACTACGAAAATAGGAACTACAAACTACTCCTCGTCCGTGGTGATTGGGATCACCCCCTCGCTGGAGCCGCCGGACTCATGGTCATTGTTGGCGTGAGGCATCAGATCGTCCTTGTCTGCAAAGGTATCCTCCCGCTCTTGGTCACGGATGAAGATCGTGTGGCGGTTCACTGACACCACCCGCTCATCCTCGATGGACTCTAGGATGGAGCAGTTTCTGGCAATGAGGGTCGGGCCAGTGTAGAGCTCGGCGAGGACGGTAGCATCTGTCCTCCCTGCCTCGATCTGCACCTCCGCCGCAAGGTGAACGTACACCATGGTGAGGCTATTCTACCCTCACGCTGCCTCCATCGAGAAGTGGGGGATGCCCCCCCGGACGGTATTCGCCATCTTCAACCCAGGGACGACATGGTCAATCGCCAGGACCGTCTCCTTCGAGCACAGGGTATCCCCTCCTCATATGAGGTTGGAGGAAGACCGACACAACACGGACCTCCATCACAATCTAGGGGTGGCGCTCCGACGTGAGAATCTTGCAGTACGTGATCTTCGTGTGTGCCATTGTTGGACAGATGCGGCACTCCAACGTGAGATCGGACGCAGACGAGTGGGGACACTGTGTGACAATGCAGACGGGAGGGGAAGGGGAAATACCATGGGCAACTGGGTTCTTGATCGTTGCTCGGCTTAAATTACCAGGGCTTGACTCTGGCGCGCCACCATGAATGGGGGCAGCAAATCGGTGAGATCCAGGACAGACCGATGGGATTCCCATTGGTCCAACTAATAAGTACGATGCAGCAGATGCGCTCTGGCGTGTCCACGCAGCGCCAAATCTGCCCTAGATATGGGTTGAGTTTGCACTACAAAAAAAAGACACATCCATGACATTTTGGGCCGAACGAATTTTTGTTTGTCATACTTATGACACTTCTATGACGATAATTGTGACAAAACCCGGTATCATCATAGATGTGGTGGGGTCCTACTTTTATGACAAAAAATCATGACAGAAAATGGGCTTTTCATCCTGGGCGGGCCGGAGAAGCAGCTGCATGACATTCTTTCGGCCGTCCATGACGGAAAAAACCGTGGTAGAAGCGAGGGCGAGGAAAATATCGGGGTGTTCCCAGTTACGGTGGGTGGTCGGGGCCGAGCGATGCACATTTCTCTCGTACACGCACGCGCGTGGGTGCGAGGCATTGGGCTCTAACTGAACCCGAGCGAGGCATTGGGCTCTAACTGAACCCGAGTGATTGCACTGCAGGCTATGCGTTACTGAACCCGAGCGATCGATCGATGGCTGTTAACTGAACCCGATCGAGCGATTTCTTCGCTATTGCTGCTAACTGAAGCCAATCGATGCTGCCTCTGGATGAACAGTGAGCGTTGCTGGGGGGTTTGGATGAACAGTTCCCGGTGGGGGTGGATGAACAGGACCCTGTGGTGTTGCCTCTGGATGAACAGGACCCCGATCGATCGAGCCGGTTGGGGCTGGGTGAACAGGACCCCGTGGAGGGCAGGATGAACAGGACCAGCCCGTGGAGGGCAGAATGAACAGTAGACGGCGGAGGGCTGGATGAACAGTAGCCCGTGGAGGGGTGGTTGAACAGGAGCCTGTGGAGAGGGCTGGTTGAACAGTAGCCGGTGGAGTAGCGCGTGGTGGAGGCTGGATGAACAGGAGCCCGTGGATGAACAGTCGCAGGTGGAGGCTGGAGGAGGTCGACGGTGGATGAACAGTAGCCCGTGGAGGCTGGAGGGGGTCGACGGTGGAGATGAACAGTGTCTCGTGGAGTCCCGTTTTACGGTACGCCACACCCCTCCCGATGAACAGGACCCCCGTTTCGACCGTAACGCTCCAACACAAGTCCGTTTCCTCCGTTTTGCGGTACGTCACACCCCTCCCGATCAACAGGACCCCCGTTTCGACCGTAGGAGGTCCATTTCCTCCGTTTTGCGGTACGCCAGACCCCTACCGATGAACAGGATCCCGTTTCAAACGTGTCTGGTCGAACACAAGGTCGTTTCCTCCATTCTGCGGTACGCCAGGCCTCGTTTCCATCAGTTGTTCCCTCCAAGCCCTCCTGATGAACACGACGACGCATTCCGTTTCGACCCAGCCGGTTGGCTCCCCATGAACACGATGACGACGCTGTTTCTCGGTTCTGACCCAGCCATGTACACGAGCCCTGGCCGTACGTATGCGCGAGTAGGCGTTCGAGACCCTGCCCGTATGTACGTACGTGGCCGTATTTTCTTTCTTGCACACTGGCCGCTGTACGTACGTGTACATGCTACGTGCGCGCCTCTACTACGACACGTGCGCGCCTCTACATCGACCAGTATGTACATACACGTTCGCGACCAGAATGACAATGCTACGTACGCTTCGACCAGGTGGGTCCCGACTGTCAGGCACTTCCTTGCCTGCGAAGATGTAGCTGGTGGGTCCCAGCAGTCAGGGGGGCGAATCGTTTTTTTGCCTGGACGCACTTCCTTGCGTGCGAAGATGTAGCTGGTGGGTCCCCGCAGTCAGGGGAAACGTTTTTTTCGCGAAATACGGTGGCCCGTCCGATGGGTCCCCGCTGTCAGGTGGAGGAATAATTATTTTGTGCGTAATAAGGAGGCACTTCCTTGCTGTGGCTGTGGACCCAGCTGTCAGCCTCTCCATGTACAGTCCACGTCCGATGGAAGCCGTTCCTTGACCACGTTGACCACGCCGCGCCAAGAGCACCAGAGCGGTGGACGACGGCGAGGCCTAGGAAGGGGATGACGCGGAGCCGGGGAAGACGCGGCAGTGGAAGCCTGCGCGGAGAGGAGTACGAGGGTTCACTGGTTCGGCTGCGGTGTGAGGTTGCCGTCGCCGCAGGGCCTGGCCAGCGGTGGGAATAGTAGGGGGCGGTGAGTTCTCCGCGGCAACACAGCCGGCCACAGGAGGCAGGAGCATGCGGCACGACCGGCGCTGCTTTGGGCGGCTGGAGCAACAAAACCAGAGGTTGAAGAAGCACTACGGCCGTTGGATGGACATCATACGGTCACTGGAGCTAGAATCGTGCATATTGACTAAGTTGACAAAGCCCTCCGTCCCCGTCAACTTAGTAGGCCCACAAGTCAGCCTGCCACTATACCGGGTCCCAGCTAGCAGGGGGAGTATTCATTTTTGTGTGCGTAATAAGGACGCACTTCCTTGCGTGCGAAGATATAGCTGGTGGGTCCGAGCTGTCAGCGGCAGTAATTTTTTTTCGCGAAATACAGAGGCCCTTTCGGTGGGTCCCAGATGTCGGGTGGAGGAATCATTATTTTGCGCGTAATAAGGAGGCATTTCCTTGCGTGCGGCCGTGGACCCAGCTGTCAGCCTCTCCACGTACAATCCACTTCAGATGCATGTCGGTCGTTGACCACGTTGACCAGGCCGCGCCGGGAGCACCAGGGCGGTGGACGACGGCGAGGCCTAGGAAGGGAACGACATGGAGGCAGGAAAGACTCGGCAGTTGTTTCCCACGTGGAGGGGAGTACGACTATACGAGGGTTTACTGGTTCGTCTGTCGTCGCCGGAGAATAACAACAGGTGTGGGTGAGTAGAGGGATGGCTAGGCTAGCGATGGGAGTACGGTGGGGCGGTGAAGCCTGCGCGGCAGCACAGCCGGCCGCGGGGAGGAGGGAGCAGGCAGTCCCGCCGGCGCTTGTTTGAGCGGCTGGAGCAGGAAGAGCAGAGATTGAAGAAGCACGACGGCCGTTGAATGGACATCCAACAGTCACTGCTTGTGCGTCAACCTTTTTTTAGGAAAGCCTCAAATCTGTGGAAAACATCATACAACCCATCTGCCATTATTTATAATAATTTATAGCCCATTTGCTAATTCTGAAGGTTTTTTTGGAGCCCATATTCTTTTTGTTAGCATTACAGCCCATATTGTGACCACGGTTAAAAAATTATACGAAATGTTGCATATTTCGGTGCGGTCCGAACTGTTTTTAATCCCGAAATTTTGAGTCACATTCAAACTGATTTTAAAAATAAATGTATATCAATATAAAATCCAACAAATTGTCCACGCATAAAAATTAATGCAATTTAAAATCTTGAAATGAAAAAAAGAAATTTGAAAGTAATTGCCGGTTTGATGTGTTTTAAAAATGTACAGCCCATTTCTCATTACTGATAGGCCATTTTCTCGTTCAGCTGAATGAAGCTCTCCTCGTCTTAAAAGATTTGCAGCCTAATAGGCCTGACAAAGCGACTTACTTGGCAAATCACAAAAAAACTGGGCTAGCCATTTTCAGAAAGAAAGAAAAAACTACTAGGCTGGTCTGTGGTAAACATAAAAGAGAAGGCTGTCTAGACATGCCAGAGTGCCCCGCACAGCCCAGTTGACACCCTGCTTCCGTCTCAAAAACAAATTAGATAAATGCCACAACAAATATGACGATTCATAAAAATGCCACTGCAATTTCCAAACTTTGAAAAATGCCACTGCAATTTTTGCAAACTTTAGAAAACGCCACTGCAATTTGCAAACTTTGAAAAACGCCACTCCAGATTTCGAAAAATGTCACTGGGGATGGCATGAAATGGCATTTTTCGAAGTATGGAAATTGCAATGGCATTTCTTAGAAACACCAGATTTGGAGTGGCATTTATCAAATTAACCCAAAACAAAAATAACTGGGTGAGCTGCTGGGTCCCTGATGCCAGCCGCTCGTTGTGCAACTCTCTCGTTTATTGACTACGTTGACAATGGCATGGGACCCAGATGTCAGAAATCCATTACGAGGAGCCATTTTTTTATTGGATTGAAATAAGGAGGCACTTTGCTTGCGTACTGCCATGACCTTGGCGGGTCCCTGCTGTCATCCTCTCCACGTACAATCATCTCCTGGTTGTGTACGCGTCAACTTGGTAGGCCCACAAGTCAGCCTCTAAACCCGTGGAGGACAAATACAACCCATTTAAAAAAATAACAGCCCATTCCATATGTTCAAACGGAAAGTTCAAAATTCAGAGCAAAGTAACAGGTCTGATCCACATATAGAGTACTGAACTTCCACGTTGACAACCATCATAGCCAAGTTAACTATCTACTTCCACTAATACTCTAGTAGCGTACAAGTACTAACTTACTCTTAGCTAACTAGACGATGCCGGCCGCCATCTGCGGTACACGATAAACGCCGGCACCGGCGTCCTTCGGCTCGCCTTGGACTTGCCAGAGGTGCGATAGGGCGCGTTGCTCGCGCGCGTTGGCCCTTTCCATGCCGGCGTGGTCCACCGAAGCTTCGGCTTCTAAGCGGGAAACCCACTTGACGAGCTGGTAGTAAAAATCGGCGTCGAGAACGCGTGCGTGCCCGACAGCCTCCAGGGCTATTTGCCGGGCGCTGGCCTCCACGTAGTCGGCCCACGTGCGGGCGCTCTGCTCGCGACTCAGAGCGTCGGTGCGCTGCTGCTCCATGTCCCGCTGGCGGCGCAAATCGGAGATACGCTGCTCATCCGCCAAGCGGTCGCGCTCCAACAACCACTGCTCCTCCGCCAGGCGGTCACGCTCCAACATGTCCTCGATCTCCGCATTGCCATCTAAAGACCGATAAAATGCGTCCTCCCTCCGTCTGCCTTCCGGTGAAAAACCGAACACTAGTTCCGGCGGTGACCGCCTCCGGCCACGCCTATCGCGGACGGGCGGGGGCATGGCGGACGTGGCGAGAGCGAGGATAAGTGGCGAGCAACGTCGGGCCGGTGGGGGCTTATGAGGATAGGGCGAGTTGGGTCACGGCGCCACCATAGAAGGCCGAGAAACAGTAGTTATAAGCGGAAGGTAGCGCGACGGTCATCAGAATTCAATGCATAATGAAGCAGGCATGGCTTAACGCGCCAGCTTGCCGTGGAAAACTAGAGAAACTGAAATTCTGACTGTGCCGTCCCGTCCCGTCCGTGCTGGGTCGCACGCCGGCCTTACGGTCTAACGAGTGCACTCGAATCATCTCCCTCCTTGTCAATAATGATTCCACGGATTTAAAAGGCCCGCAACAATTAAATCACATCTTTTTTCGCATCAGTTAGCTGCCTTAATTACGGCCAGCTGCATGCGGGCACTCAAAATCGCTCGCAGCCAGTACGCGGAGCAGCATGCAATGAGTCATAGCCGAGGGCATCATTGATGAACTTTAGCTGGGAGATAAGGCATTTGTGAACATTTTTGCTAGCAGTTTCTTCAGATTCGCATGGCATTTTCTTCAGAGCAGCTTGTCAGTTTCTTCAGAGGTAGGCATTTCTATTCAAAAAACTGCCACTTCGGATCTTGCGTAGCAACTAAAACAGCCAGGAGCGCATTAGTAGGCTAGCTAGTGATCGATCGGTAACTTGTAAACACTGAGCGAACAGATATAAGGAACTGTTAATGCATCTCAATGATTCACGGATCATATAAAAATATGTAGCTCCAAAAGCAAAGATCAGCCACAACTAAAACCAACTAGTACGATTCCCATACATAAGATCAACATGTTAATGCATCTTAATGATTCACAGATCATATACAAATATGTAGCTCCAAAAGCAAAGATCTAGAAAAAACATATGTTCTTCCTACTAACATGGATGCTTCTCTTGGACAACATTCAGTACAGACTGAATGACAAATTTGTTTGTGAAGTCTACAATTCCTCTTGCAAACGTAAGTGGTTTCACCAACAGCTGGAACCATGCACTACAAGAAATATGTCAACTTGTGACCTTCTCTTAGTGACCCCGGCTGAATTGGTCGTAAATCCACGGCCATTTCACTTGGAAGGGCTCAAACCCTGAAATTGCTTACACCAAATGGTCACAAAGCAGACAAGAGTGGCCAATGACCTTATTTCTACCTGATTACGACCAATATAAATGGTCATGAGGTTGTGAACGTGGATGCATTGGTACTTATTGCTATGACTAGGCGCCACCTCATCAGTTTTGCCTATGTGTCATTTCCATGTGTCAATTTTTGCCCTAGGTTGTGAAGCAACCTATATTTCTGTCATTTCCAAAATTCCCCAAAAAATTGGGCATTCTTTACTATCCAAATCATTGTCTCATGACAATATTCAACTCTAT
Source organism: Triticum aestivum (assembly GCF_018294505.1). Lineage (NCBI taxonomy): Eukaryota > Viridiplantae > Streptophyta > Magnoliopsida > Poales > Poaceae > Triticum > Triticum aestivum. The sequence continues at coordinate 44,685,001 of NC_057796.1, forward strand.
TTGCGTGGTAAATCTTCCTCGGCAAATTTCCAAAGTTTTTTTCAACTCGAACTGTTGTGAAGGAAGCACTAGCTAGGCATATCCTAATGAGCTGAATTTTTGCCACATCTTCTATATTCCCAAATCATAGCTCTCCACAAAATTTGAGCCCCATCTAACAATACATGTGAGTGTGGCTTCAACATTCATATTTTTGTCCAGTGTGGTACGTTGCAAAGCAAGTGACACCTAGGCTCCTCCATTTGAGCTGCAAATTTTCCAAGATAATGTCCTTAGTAGATGATCATCCTCGGCCAAAACTCAGGCCCATTGGCCATGTGCATTTCCCGTACCACTAATCAAACACTTGGGTGCTAATTCATGTTTGAGCATTGTTCGGTCTCCTCGTGAGATTCTTCGGTTGTTATTTTCTTCCAAGCATCTACCTGGGGAGTGCCAAACCTACTAGACATGCCTAGGCTTCCCAGAACGCATGGCAACGCCACGGTCACACGGTGACCACGCGACGGGCATGCTAGTCTACGCGCTTTGAGGTTGGGGCCCTGGGCCACCGTCCAAACCTCAACGTATCACCACCCAACCATGTATTTATGGTTAAATAGATACTTATGTACCTAGAAATGATTTTTGGAAAAAATAAAGAGCAAACTATAAGGCAGCTGCAGTTCAAGTTTGACCCGCTTCCTGCTAAGTCGGCGGAAATTTGTCTTTTTCACCAGAGGTGGATAAAAACTTTTTACACCCAACCATTTTGTCAATTGTGTATTAAACATGGCATAGTATTTTATAAAATTGATTTGGTCCATTTTTGCAGCAATTATTTGGTAGTTCCTTCACAAAAAACCTCATTTTGGGCACTTGAAAAATGGAAAATGAATTTTCCGTGCAAAGAAAATGAAAACTCCCTTAGGCAACATTGTTCGGAATTCCAAGATGCACCCTTGTGCACAATATGAGATCATTTGAACAAACTATGCCATGAATGTGGCCATAAGATTGATCATTTGGCTTGAAAGCCATGAATCTTCACGCATGATAGCTCATTTCTGAGAACACTTTTTAAAAATAATTGCCATATTACAAGTTTATTATTTTTCATGAAAACTTGGTCACATATGATGACACAATGCGAAGGTTTTCGATTTTGTTTTGATTTTTTTTGAATTTTTTATGCCCGTTTCAAAATGCGGTCAAAACGGCGGGCTTGACCGTTCCTAGCTAGTTGTTGAATCTTGGAAACCTTTTGATGTTTCTCTGATTAAATATATACTTATGTACCTAGAAAAGATGTTTGGAAAAAATACAGAGCAAACTATGAGGCAGCTGCAGTTCAAATTTGACCCGCTTCCTACTGAATCAGCGGGAATTTGCCTTTTTCACCAGAGGTGGATCAAAACTTTTGACACCCAACCATTTTGTCAATTGTGTATTAAATATGGCCTAGTATTTTACAAAATTGATTTGGTCCAATTTTGCAACAAATATATGGTAGGTCCTTCACAAAAAAAACTCATTTTGGGCACTCGGAAAATGGAAAATTGATTTTTCGTCCAAAGAAAATGAAAACTCCCTTAGGCAACATTGTTTGCCATTCCAAGATGCACCCTTGTGCATGATATGAGGTCATTCGAACAAACTATGCCATGAATGTGGCCATAAGATTGATCATTTGGCTCGAAAGCCATGAATCTTGACACATGATAGCTCATTTCTGAGAACACTTTTTCAAAAGAATTGTCGTATTACAAGTTTATTATTTTTCCTGGTAACTTGGTCACATGTAATGACACAATGCGAAGGTTTTCCAATTTTTTTGAATTTTTATGCCCGTTTCAAAATGCGGTCAAAATGGCGGGAATGACCGTTCCTAGCTACTTGTTGAATCTTGAATTTTTTTTGTGTTTCTCTGATTAAATAGATACTTATGTACCTAGAAATGATTTTTGGAAAAAATACAGAGCAAACTATGAGGCAGCTGCAGTTCAAATTTGACCCGCTTCCTGCTGAATCAGCGGGAATTTGCCTTTTTCACCAGAGGTGGATCAAAACTTTTGACACCCAACCATTTTGTCAATTGTGCATTAAATATGGCCTAATATTTTAGAAAATTGATTTGGTTCAATTTTGCAACTAATATACGGTAAGTCCTTCAGAAAAAAAACTCATTTTGAACACTCGAAAAATGGAAAATTGATCACGACCATTTTAGATGGTCATAACATCATCAAAGCCTGCACTTCGTTCTGATTGGTCTATGGGCATGTCACGCGGATCAAGCATTAGAGACCCTCGGATACTGCCAGATCCAACGGCCCACACCCCTCACCCTCTCCCCACCCACACCCACCCGAAAGCAGCTCCCCTCACCTACACCACATGTCGTTGAGGACACTGACATGTGGGCCTAATTCCTCGTGGGCCCACCTGTTAGTGGCCGAATGCCACCACTCACCCACCGCACACCACTCCTCCCCCCTCTCCGCCTCTCCCCCGCACACCACTCCTCCCCCCACGACCCGCAGCCCAAACCCTAACCCCTCTCCCTCCATTGGACCGCCGCCGCCACCCACCGTCCCACCGATCCCGCCGCGACCTCCCCTCCCACCTCAAGCCGCTCCTCCTCGCCGCCGCCACCCACCGCCCCGTCTGACCTCGTCGCCGGCCGCCGCTCCCGCTCTCCCCCCCACACACCTGCCGCCCCCTCCCTCTCCTCCTCCCATCAGAAGAGAAGAGGGATCTCGCGCGGATCGCACCAGGGCATCGATCTAGACCTTCGTCTTCACGAGGGGATGACTGCGTCTCGTCCTCGTCCCACCTCAGGGGGGGGGGGTCCAGATCGAGCCGGACTCGCGTCGTCGTCAAGAGCCGACCTCGACGGAGATGAGAGGAATCCTTCTTCCTCCGTCTTCCTTCGACCTCGACCTCGGCATGTCGCTCCCCAGCTACTCTGACTCCGCCAAGGTCGCCTACGTCCTCCAGGGTATGCGCCAACGACCGATCCCCTCTTGCGCTCGCGCGTCGTCTGTTTATTGTTTCGCTTGGAGTTCGATCGATCAGAACTGTTTGGTGATGGTCTGTGCGGGACAATCGAATTTTGGGTAGTAGATATTCGCGGGTCAATCAAACTTGTTGGTCAATCTAGTTTAGACCCGACAGGTAGGGAGCAGCAACAGACTCTCCCTGCTTTGTGTAGTTCATTGCATGGTCCAATGCTCTAATAACCAAAGTTCCTGTTCATCCTCTGTTTGCAGCTGCCCTGATGTCTGCCATTTACGAGGAGAACAAGGACGAGGACGGCTTCCTCTACATGACCTACAGCGGCGAGAACACCTTCGGATTGCTCTAGATGGCGCTGGCTGCCACGGCAATCGCTCTGAATGCCTCCTATAAATAAGGTGTGCCAATCAACTGTGTATATATTCCGGTTTGCCTCGTCGTAGGATCTTTAAATTGCACAACCAAGAAAAATCTATTCGTGTCCTAACTTATCCTATTTGAATGTTCTGACTTATATACTATATACCAAGTAATCGACTCTGAAATACAGTAAAATCTACTGCTCCTTCGTTCATGCATGCCGCTGCGGTTACTTGTTCACTGCTATTAATGCAATGTTTCATAGATCAGTGTATATCTCAGCGTTGCCAGTAATAAATCCGGGCGCTGTTGCGTTGTAATTCCTTGACTAAGGTCGCCGACAGCACGCGGGCCTTTTGTCTCCAGACCATGAGCCTAGACTGGTGGTGACTTCTGCTCCATTTAGGTTCTGTTGACTGGTGGTGTTGCAATGCAGCGCGAGAGGGTGTCAGGACGCCGCAGTGGTGATCCTGGTTCTTCTCATCACCATTGTTCTAGCCTATGGGCAAGAAGTGAATTGCATACCTATGGTTATCCAAAGACAAAAGATTGCAAACAGAATCCTGCAATTCATTTTCCAAAACTTCAGTTAGTAAGATTGAAATTTGACAGAGTCATGGCTCTCCTAAATTGAGTTCAGGTGAGAGATGCTTCGTGAGTTCAGGTGAGAGATGTTCACGAGTTCAGGTGATATGAGATTGAGAGAGAGAGGTAGGAGAGGCTTGGGCTGGGATGAGTGAGAGATTGCTATTTCATCTGCCGGAGATAGATTGAGAGAGAGGGGTGCTGATTAGTGTAGTCTGTGATTGAGAGAATGCTTCCTGCTGCTATTTGTGCTTACTGATTGATTATACAGTGATTGAGATGCTGCTATTTGTACTTGTTGATGTTATTGTTGCCATCCGATGCATATTGTTGTGATCCGTAGCTTACGCCTTGCCTCCAGGTGTCGTGCTGGCGACCGGGTTCAGAGCGCTCATATCGAAGGTGGCCGAGCACTGGTACGAGCTCTACAAGATGGACAAGCAGGGGGCCAACCTCTGGTTCATCTACTGGTGGGAGGACAAGGTCTCAGGTGTGTTGCTTTCTTCTGGCTCTGAATGTTAGGATGGTCAATGTAATAGTCCAGTCTGTAGTGTAAGGTTTTGGATTGGAAATTCAGTGTGAAGTTTGGCTCTTAGGCTTGCTTTTGCTGCCATTTTTTATTGATGAATGCATTACTGCTGCTAACATTGCTTGTACTGCGTGCGTCTTGTATGTGTGTTTGATGTTGACGTCGCTTATGGTTTTGCAGGGTTCTGAGGCTGCAGCCTGGGCACAGGTACTGCCTCCTCGGCCAGCTCTCCAAGGAGGTCGGATGGAACTACGCCGACACCATCAGGGTGAGCTATTTCATTGTGCTGTTTCTTCAGTGCTCACTAGTTGCTAGTGTTCGACTGCTACCAGTGGGTTAAGATTAGTCTTTTATAATTGTTTTCTTGAGGATGAGTTACTGGGGCTGTTCAGGCCATGACTCCAAATTATAATTGTTTTCTTGAGGATGGGCAATCTTGTATAGCTGAAAGTGATACATTCTTTGAAAACTCAGCTTCTACTATTCACCTTGTAGTTTTTTTATTCTGCAACATATTTGGTTTTGTCATAAAATGATTGGATTATTTTGAAGAAGTACACATGTAACCTTCCAGTGCGAGAACTTTATCTTGCGGTCTTAATTTAGTCTGATTAAAAAATTGGTCATGCTCACGAGCAGTATATATGCACTTGGTCGGTTCATTGTTAGCAGTTTAGCTACACAAACTGACTGACATTGCACAATAAAATGTAGCAGATTTTATAGCAATCCTTCTTTCTCTCGTATAGAAGTACATGCTATCTAACGTGAGCAAAATCTTTGCGTAACTACATGTACATCATATGACTAATTTACACAGAATACTGAAACTCGACCCCATGCATTCAGTTTCAGAACATGAAACTAACCTGACTAGTAGCTTCTCTGGCTTCCAGTTTACAACTTCTAGGATATCAATCATTCATTCTCAAGTTGCTGCCTGGCAGCTACAAGTCGCCTTTTTCTGGAATTTTCATGTTCTTTTTTTGTGTGTATATGCCTTCCTCTTCGATTTCGAGCTTGTGATTGAGGTTAATTGATGGTGGTGGTTGCACCATGCAGATGTTCGGGATGGCGGAGAAGGAGATGGAGTACCGGGTCGAGCTTTTCAACCGGTGAGTGATGCACCCTCTAGCTGCTGTACTACCACCAGTCCACCACCTGGGTGGGGCTTGTGAGATCAGATCGCTGATTGATGCAATGACCCAACTCCGTAGTTTTTGTTAATTATGTAGTTATATACATTGAGGGATGCCATTGTCTGTGAAAAAAGAAATTGCTTGCACTTGTCCGACGGATGAGGAGCCTAAAGTAGCTTGACAATTATAAGCCTGGTGTTTAGTGTTTTACTGCTTCAGTGATTTCCTTGTGAAATGCTATTCCTTCAGCTATGACAAGTGATTGCCATGATCTGCACCCGCTCGGACGCACCCCTGGAAGTGTCTTTCTGGGGAGATAGGTTACCTTGACCTGAGAATTTACCCTGACCGGAATTGTGGTTATTGCAGGCGAATTTGGGGCTGAGGAAAGAAGACGAGGAGCAACTTCTCTCTGGTCTGGTGGTTGGAACTTCAGGACAAGGTAGGTAGCATCCCCATCTCCCTTCCCCTCTTTCTCTGCTTACTAATGTCGCTAAATTAAGGAATATTTGATGCAAATCCTGGTTGTGTCAAGGAATTCAAGAGGGATTTGTATGAACAAGTCCATTTTTTATTTAGTTAGTACCAAACAGAGAAGATGCGGTCCAGATTGGCCAATTTTGCTGCTACCACATGGATTTGTATCTATGCAACCATCTCCCTGCTGTTTGTGTTGTTTGGATTGCAAGAAATTCAGTTTTGGGTGACCTGCACTTAGTTTAACTTCTCTGAATAATCAACCATATTGTTTCTATATTGTTTTGCTGCTGTATTGTTTCTCACTCATGATTGATCTACTGCCAGGTGAAGGTTTTCAAATGTTGAAGGAGCAGGACAATAGGAACTTCTGTGATGTCTTGTCATCTATTTTCTTTTCTTTTCTGTAGAATAGTTTTGTTTGGCACTTACTGGTACCTTGGATGTAAAGATATGTACTGCTAGAACGAATGCATGTAAAGATATTCTGGGCTCCTATAACATTTCATGTTGCTTTGAAAATGTATCAGAACTGGGGTAGGCCCAAGATAGCTTGTAGTGTGATGTGTTGTAATGTCAATGGCATAATAAAAAAGTTGGACTAGATCAATTATTTCGGCCCAGCCCAAGATATATTGAACAATTATTTCTGAGGAGAAAACTTGAGAGGCCCAGCAAAGAAATGGCCCGAAAAATACAGGAAAAAAAATCTGTCGTCAAAAGGGATGTGCGAAGAAATTAAAAAGGCCAAATTGTTGGGCCAGGCCCATGTAACTAGCGAAAATTAACAGAAAAATATATATTAAAAAGGCTGAATTAATGGGCTCGGCCCATATAGACACCTAATCGGACCGGGCTGAATCTTATCCACGTCAGCTTGCCACGCTGGATCCTACGTGGCTTGGGGAGGCTGCTAGTGACCAAAATTTTGGTCGAAGAACCAACGACCTTTTACATATCACAGAGAAGGTCGTTAATTTCAGTTTACGACTGCCAGCTTTTGACCTTCTGTTTTTGGTCAAAAAAGGTCGCAAATGAAAAACAATGACCTTTTAGTGACCCATAGTGGTTGTCGCAAGTTGACATATTTCTTGTAGTGATGGGAATGAACCACACATGATGGAGGAACATCCACTGCAATATGATTTGGTCTTCTCTTGATCACATGGCGAGACTATTTTCGGAATACAAACTTTAACTTAGGCAAAATGATGCCCATTGTATAAGCCAAAGCAATGAAGCACCCAGTGTTGGCCAATAAATAGTATAGTACTACTTTTCTGCAGTCCATGAAGTGACTATCCAATCTTTCTGTGTCTATTTTCAAATGGCACTGCATGCAGTGACTATACTATTCTCTTGTGCAGTTCAACCAAAATTGCGGTCACTTTGTGTGTTTGCTAAATAGCAACGGGCAGACATCTCTGTCTGCACAAATATCAAGCAGCTAGTAAACATATACCCCACCTTGTATTTTCGGTTTAAACATGTCTCTTCCGCTTAGATCTGTCATGTTTTGCACTGGACAATTTGATACAGTCATGTTTTGCCCTGGACAATTACATACTGAATTGATTTGCTTGTTCAGAGCAGAAATATAGCACCTATTCTTCATCAGACCAAGGATATCCATGTTCGTAGTGATGGAAGAGGTGAAATCGATACAACCGAAATTGAGCATCCAGTCATTGAATCATGTCCTGCACCTCCAATGTAGGTCCACCCTGCCAATAAATTCACATGCAAACCACTACTATTACTATCTAATGACAGTACAAAAAGAGTAGCAAGATAGTAGCAAACCATGTACCTTCTTAATGAACAGCTCATAGTGCCACCAATTGGATATAAAGGTTTGGGAGAAAACATGCTCCTAATGTTGAACTAGTTGGACTTTTTGTGCAGTTCCACTAAACTCGAGCATCCCTGTCTGCATAGATATTGAAAGTGTGATTACTATAGAAGTGGCACTAGTTGAAGCATAGACTCACAAATATAAGCATTCCAATTTCTTAATGGGAAAAGGTAGCAAGACTGTTTCTAACCACCTTTTTGAAGGAATAAATAAGGCAACAGATGCTGATGTCAGAAAGGCATATATAGTTCTTTCTGAAAGAATGATCGATTCCTGACCTTTCCTCTTCTTTTAAGCATATTTTGTGCAGTTCAACTAAAATAAAATGCCATCACCGCCTTGACAATTCAGTGACACTGTACAAAAGGAAATGACTTAACATTACATCATGATGTCAGGTATGTAGTCGACATGCATTAGAGACAAACTTACAGACCTCCTCGGATAACATAATGAACATTAATTTTAACAAAGGTGTGACTAGCTTTACCGGGATAATTTGAGTGAACTCTACACCCTCTGTTCCTTAATATAAGAGGTTTTTGCGGTTCAGTTTAAAGTACCGAAACGTCTACTAGTATTTAGAAAAACAGGTAGTAGTTTTCTTGAGCACATATCTGGGAAAGCTTGCCACCCTTTATTTATGTCCATACGCTAATGCAACACCATTCGAAATTTCGAATACTACAAATATACACTAATCCAGTGGCTAGTGCAACAGTAGAGTAGTTATTTTATTACAGGGTACAGTACAATGGTTTTACTGAACAGATTTCAATAAACTCTGGCACTGGAAGATTTCTATAAGAATTAACAATACAAAATGTAAAGGTAACACGTTTCAACATTGGTATACCAGCTGTGCATGAGCATTAAACCAAATACAAAAGTATGAAGGTAACTAGCATTATTAACTAATGACAGTATAAAAAATTGCAAACCATGTACCTCCAAGGTAAATATCATTTCGAACTCGGGGGGACCGTAAAAATTGCTATCCCAATCTTGATAATCGATCAAACATAAAAACTTGATCAAACGAATCAAGAGAACAGCCGGAGGAGGAGGTGCCCACTCTTAACCTTTCCTCTTGTCTTCATAATTTTTTGTGCAGTTTAACCAAAATAAAATGACATCAGCGCCTTGGCATTTTGGTGACACTGTACAAAAAAATTAACTTATCTCATGAAAGTGAGGTATGTAATCTATAAGCATTAACAGTGCAAAAATCTGAAGGTAGTAACAAGTTTCATCGTTGGTATACTGGCTGTGCAACATCATTAGAATGCCTTAGTTGAAAAATCTTTAATACATCCACAATCAACAGCTAACCCTGAAATAATCCAGTGACATTAAATGGCATTGCTTAAATTTATTGGTGGCATTAGACTGAGTGCGGCATTAGTTAAATGTGGCATCACTTTAGCAGTAGCATTGCTTGACTTGACTGCTGGCGTTATACTAACAGCAAAAAAGTTAGACTAAGAGCATGCGAGGCCCATTCGGACAGTGGGCGCACCAGTACGATGTACCTCCACGGACGCATAGAGTGGTGAGGGAGGTATGGTTGCCTAGAGCAACAAATATCCAGGCAACATATGTGGATTACGTCCCATTTTTGTTATGTTTAGCCACCTTTTTCCTATGTGAGGACAACAAGCCGATCGACCTGGTCATTCTCTATTGCGTTGTCATGCCTTTCTACCCTTCTTCAACCAAGAGACACGAGACTCGTTCCTTAGCTACTGATTTTCCCCTTCTCAACCTAGATGCGGGTTCGATGCCTACTCTCTTGGATAGTACAGTCTCCCTTCCTTTCCTTATTCAACCCAGACATGGATTAGTCTGCATGAAGTAGGGTTTCCTTTAATAGTGCAAATTAAGGTTTTCGTCTGCGTGACCAGCAGAGCACAGGATAGCAAATTGGGAAGATGGTGGAGTGGAAAAAGATCCACATGCAGCGACATGGCAGATGGGGCAATAGAACAAGGGTATGGTTCGAAAAGAGGTAGCATACCTGAGGGTCGGCGGTAAGTGGCTTCGCTCGTGGTCATCGTCCTCCACACGCACTACGACAGCGAGCTTGGGGACGGAGGCCATCCCGCGCGGGCGCTAGGTCTGAGAGGACGGCCTTGTCGTCAGTGCGTGACCTCGCTCGTCGACGACGAGTGCGTCAACACTGCACGTCCTTTTCTTCCCAGGCGGATCTGTGACCACCGGTGAGGAGGGAGAGAGAGGCCGTCTTTTTTAGATCTGGAGAGAGGGTGATAGTGTGAGAAGCAAGTGGGCAGCCCTTAGCAAGAAAGCTCTGAAGCTCCAGCCTATATATCTTTTTTATACTACTAGTACTAGAGGTGGAGTAGTGGTAGAGTAGTTTATATTTTCTCTGCAAACAGTACCAGTTAGTCATGCTTCAAAACTGAACGGCGCGCCATTAAAAAAATAAAGTCGAGAAATAATGTGGCACCTCGGGCCAACGCGGCCAGATCGCATTTTGCACGAGAAATTACACATGATGTTTTGTTGACATGTGGTCCCGTTCCAACATGTCAGTGAGACGACGGCGAGTCCTTTTGTACAATTTCTGAAAGGACGTGTAGGCCGGGACGCCTCTTCGTGTACCGTGGAAAACTGGCAACCGTCCACGCCATTCCCTCTCGATTTGGAACTGCTGTCGCACGCTCTTCCTCCCTCCTCCATTTGCCTTCACCCTTCCTTCTGCCATTGTTCGATCGTCTTCTCCATGGAGGGAACAAGCCGGAAACGACCCCGTTATTCTTGCCCCGATCTGAAAGATGACGTGGTGGGGGAACTCATTGATCGGTGCGACGTCATCACCTCGGCTAGCATGGCAGGTTCGCTCAAGCCCATTCTCGACTCAACTAATAACATCATTACAAGGAACCCAAGGGTCCAGGAGCGGTTTGATCTCCCTTATCTTCTTCGCTATAAGCCTGTTCGCATGGGCGCGGACGACGGAGGCCTCGCCTTGTGCAAGTTGATGCCGCTTGATAATGATACGTGTGATGTCAAGATGCCATCGCTTAAGGGTAAGTCCTGGGCTGGCACAAATGGAGATTGGGTTGTTTATATTGGGTACAATTGCGAGTGGGAACTTGTGAATGTGTACACTCGTCAGCGGATTCCACTTCCAAAAATCTCCGAGTGCCCTGAGGTTGAGCACACAGATGATCTACGTACGTTCAAATACGATCATGGTGATTGTCGTCTACTGAAGATAGCAATTTGTCGAGTTCCCAACCGCTCTTGGAATTATAAGAACTATCAAGTTGTTGCTATCTTCGAGAAGCTTGTTGCCGTCCTTCGTGGTTCGACTGGATGGATATTGCTCAAAAATCAGTTTCTATACACGGATGTGTACTGTGATGCAATTGAATACGAGGATCTTGTGTTTGCTGCCACCACTCGTGGCACTGTTTTTGCATGGGATCCTCGTAGTTTCGGTACGTCTGTCTTCCACCGTAATTATAATTGTTTCATCCACATGCATGCGGGTTAGCAAGTTTCCCTTTACTAATTAACCTTCTTCTTGTGTTTCCAAGGTCCTGTGAACATTCCACCACCTATACTTGAAAAATTTTATAAGCAAGGGGGAGATGACGATGGTGATGATCACGAGCATGAGGAGGAGCAGAACTTATATACTCAGTGGCGCCTGGCAACTAATTCCAATGGATCACCTCTTCTTGTCTGTATACAGTGCACTCAGACTGTTACTACTGAGGAAGCAGGTGTTGTCTCCGATGGTTGCCCTCTCCTGACCTATTCCAACACCCGTTGCATGGTATTCAGGACGGATACTAGTGTGCTAGCGCAAACACCTTCTCCTTGGTTCAGTATTGATAGTCTTGGAACAAACTCGCTCTTCCTTGGACCAAACTATCCAATGATGGTGAAAGGCGATCCAGCTGCTGTTGACACAACGTTACTACCATTTATGAGAAGCAACTATATCTATACCTCGGACATTTCGGTGGTTCCCTACCCTGGTCCTGATATATGCCGCTTCAGCCTGGATGATCAGTCCTGCGTTGCTCTCGATATTGACAATAGCTGGCCCTTCCCAGAGCACCTATGGTTCAAAGCAAGCGTTTCCAACGCCGAGGATTGGTTGAGTTGAAGTTCATTTCATTGCTTGTTATTTGTTGTGTGATGAAAACTTTAGTATTTGCTAGAATGTTTTGTTGGAAATAATCTATAATCCAACATGTATCCTCGTTGTCGTTCTGTGTTGATGACTTGTTGTATTTAATGAATGGTACATTTCAGTTGCGAATGCATGTCATAGACTCAATTTATGAATGGTTTTCGAGTCACTTCTTGGAGTGTGAGTACCGTAGTAGTATAGCCAGCATCCGGTTAGTATATGAAGTTGCCACATCACATAGAGCCAACCTAATATTGGAGTATGCTAGCCCTCCACCGGCGCGCCGCTTCAAATGGCGGAGAAAGTGAGAGGTCGCGTCACCTTGTGTCCAGATCTGAGATGCCACGTGTACCAGATGAATGACTCCAAGTTCGACCACCGTGATGTTAGGTGCGAGCCCAGGAACACTGTTGGAGAGACCCCCCTCATAATTTTCCTACATTGGTCGTTTGATTCATAGGATAGAATGCTATAGGATTTTTTTCCTATGTAATCATCTTTTAATTGGCAATCTAGCATCCACTCCAACTTTTGTTTCCCTTCCTTTGTTCCTACGAAGAGAGTACTTGCTCTAAATGATGTGCCGCTGCAAGAGCCGCCTATATTTATTAACCATGCTCTAAAAAGTAGTACTGTACTAGGTTAGTAGGTGACCTTGCGCTTGGCTCTTCTCCTCTTCCGGAAGTCGAACAATAATGATGGTACTACAGTAGTACTTCTGGCAATCTGACACCAAATGAACTGCTGCACGTCCACCGCTTGTAAGCAAAAGTTTCTCCTCGTGCTGCGAGCCACCGCACACGCGTTGGCGAGGGAGAAGGCGTAGTAAGCAAGCTTCTCGTCGTTCTGCGAGTTGACGGGACACATCGAAGTTATTTATTAGTACTCTCTTCAAAAAGGGCCGACCATGTCCATGGCTACCATCCCGTGCTCTGTCATTGAGTACGTGCACTATTCACATGCCATCGAGGAGAAAAAAAATTGCGTAGTACTAGGTGCCATCGAAGTGCACGACTCACTTACGCACTGCATATCTCCATTTTCTTGCATGACATGCCACCTTGATGCTAGATTTCCCGCGTGTCATGGAGGCATATAGTATGATTTTGTAAAATGGAGGCATATAGATGTCCCGCGTGTCGGCAAAAGTATGAACAAAGAACATAGATTCCCGACGACCGAGAAGGAGCAAAAAACCTCGGGGTGGAGCGTCTGCACTCATAATATTTTATATTATTCAGCGATATAAAATCAACCAAATCTCTCCACGTTCGTATACTATTCTATAGTATGAGAATAACTTTGAACGTAAGCCATTGATTCACTCTATCCAATGTTCATTGACATGGCTCTTGGAGTAAACTCGCTCTTCCTTGGACAAAACTATCCAATGATGGTGAAAGCCGATCCAGCTGCTGTTGACACAACATTACTACCATTTATGAGAAGCAACTGTATCTATACGTCGGACATTTCGGTGGTTACCTACCCTGGTCGTGATATAGTAGGCCGCTTCAGCCTAGATGATCAGTCCTGCGTTGGCCTCGAGATTTACAATAGCCGGCCCTTCCCAGAGAATCACTTGTGGTTCAAAGCAAGCGTTTCCAACGCCGAGGATTGGTTGAGTTGAAGTTCATTTCATTGCTTGTTATTTGTTGTGTGATGAAAACTTTAGTATTTATAATCTATCCTCGTTGTTGTTGTGGGTTGATGACCTATTCTATGTAATAAAATGATATGCCTATGATAAACTTACTAATGAATGGCTATCGATTCGCTTCTCTGAGTGGGTGCTGCGATGAGGCAAAAAAATATTTTCCGAATACATAATTGTACGTGCATTGCAACAGGTTATCGGATGAGGCCAATCAACAATAGTACACTATTTGTACTAGCTTCACATGCTGCACTATCTCTACGTCTACGTACGTAATACAACAATTTTTAAACTTGAGACTAGCCACCCATCCGCACAAAGAACACTTTTAACCTAGCACAGACTCCAAGAAATTTGGCCACAGTGTGAGGTGGGCCATATGTTAATGTGTTCGCTGTACGTAACCAGCACCTCGAATCCTCGATACTACTACTATAAGTAGTACTAGGAGTAGTAGGGTGGCATGGGCCAGAACAAGCATTCACGTCCAGGAGTACGGAACACACCACCAGCACGACTTCCATCTGACACCATATTTCTTGGAGTCCGTGCTACAACAATCTCTTCAACCTAGTCGTTTCTCTAACTCAGCCATCGCGCGGCGGGCGAGGTGGGGGTTTGCCGATAGTCGGTTTCCTCAACTGCGGTCCCACTTGTAAGGCCAACTCCAACGCACAACCCCAAACGGACCTCTGTTTTGCCCGGATTCTGTCCGTTTGGGTAGGGAAATGGGGTCGTGTCCAGGCCATTTCTCGGATGCGGTGGTCGTGCGCCGAACGCGCGACCGCATCCCGGCCGCGTACATTTTTCTTTGCAAACACATATCTTTTTTTCATCATTGATTTTTTGGTACATGGAAATACATCACCAAAATTTTGACTAGAAAAGCAAGACCAAAGAAAACAAGAACCACAAGAATACATTTTAGAAGATATCCAACTTCCATAACTGCTCCTGTAAGTTGGATTAGTGCCTTCTCGATGCATTCATTGTTGATCTGCGGAGGCTCGATCTTGCGTGCTTCTTTCTTCTTCGAGTGTAAAGAAGTAGACGTGTCTAGCCTCTATTCTATCAACAAGTGCACTAGTCTCATCTCTAGCCTCTATGCTAGCTAAAAGTGCTAGAACATCTACTAAATTGTGCTCTATCAATATATCATTGTACTCTTCTTCCCAATACCAAAACTTGCATCCATTCTACACAATAAAATTTTAAGTTAGCACAACTAGTCTAATCCGAGAGCACAACCGAAGATTTGGTCGAGTTCTTCCTCCTTTTGCCGACACGTGGGACATCCAGCATCCAGGTCGTGTCATGCAAGAAAATAGAGTGGTAGGTGAAGCCACGTGATGTGCATCTTGGGTTAAACTGTAAATAGAATCTTACTACTCTTGAGTAACTCCAAAAGCGGCCACCGAAGATCTTTATTGGATTTGTTTTTCATCACCAGCACGTCGAGGTGAAAGATGTGCAGGTTCAGTGGGTCCTCTTGCGTTTTCACTGACATGTGGGACCGCATATGAGCAAACAGACGATGGGCTCCGCGCGTCTGCTGGCTGGCTGAGAAGAGAGATAGAGGAGGGCCGAGCACGGACTCCAGGAAATTTGTTCTACGTACTCGATATAGTGGAGTAACCAGCACCTCGATATAGTGGGGTGGCATGGGCCATAACTAGCATTCATGTCTAGCAGTACGGCACACGCCACCCACACGAGTCCCATCCGACACCAATTTTCTTGGAGTCCGTGCTAGCTACAGCCATCTCTTCTCCCTCCTGTTTTCTCAGCCATCGCGCGGTGGGCGGGGTG
The DNA here is from genome assembly GCF_018294505.1 of Triticum aestivum. Lineage (NCBI taxonomy): Eukaryota > Viridiplantae > Streptophyta > Magnoliopsida > Poales > Poaceae > Triticum > Triticum aestivum. Next base: position 44,700,577 of record NC_057796.1, read on the forward strand.
GGGGTTTGCCGATAGTCGGTTTTGCTCAACTGCGGTCCCACTTGTAAGTGAAAATGCAACACAGCACGCATTCCCCCTTGAGCGGCGTGCCGGACAAACCGTGTGGGGGTGCGACGCGAACACGGCAGGCTTTTCCTTTTGAACTTGTAACTTGTAAAATTTGGTTCTGCTCCATGGGGCGACCGATAGATAGAAATAACGATTTTCCCTAGAGTAATGAGAAGTTTGGTTCTGGCACGGTTCATGCATGGAGTACGTAGGAAAATTATGAAGTTGATGCGAAAGGTAAGATAATTACTAGTAGTACCATATACTACTACATGGATTTGACGGAAAGATAAAGATACATACGGATCCATCAACGACATCCTCACGCCCTAGTGCACCGGGTCACCAACCGACGTGTGAGGAGCAGCGGCGTTGGCGGCAAGCTCAACGTGCTTCTAAACAATGCCGTCCAAGGTTGCCCTGCGGTCCAAGAAGGCCAGCGTCCTATCGTCCTCCTCTTGCATGTAGTAGTCCTTGTGGACGATTTGCGCGTAGACGTGGGTGATTATGTCGATGGTGTCTTGCTGCGCCAGGCGCTGCGCGGCGAGCGCGACCTCGAGGTGGACATTCTCCGGCGCGACGGCGGGCAGTCGCAGGGCCACCAGTGCGTCGAAGAGGTTGTCACCATAGAGGCTGTTGAGGGTGGCAGGCATCGCAGAGCCTGGGCGCGTGGGCTGGAGGCGTACGTCAAGGTCGTCCGCGAGCTTCTTGACGACGGTGAACTTGTCGAGGAAGCCGACGAGGACCTCGTCGAACAAGGAGACGAAGCTGTCGTCCAAGCGGCCCCTCGCCCTGGCGGCCTCAAGCACTACCTGGAGACATTCCTCGGTGCCAGGATGCAGGCCGGCGTCGTGGACCATCTGGCACAGCCGGCTGATGCTCGCGCTCATCGCCTCCATGGGTCTAGCTTCTAGTCAACTGATCTTGCGATTGGAGTGATCACTCTTGCCCTTAGGTGCGTAGGTGCGTAGGATTTCGTAGATTGGACTGGCGGGAGCCTTTATATGAGAAGTGCAGACTGCGTTGAATTCACGTGCGTGTTGGCCATCTACTCCTCGCCCCTCTACTGCACCTGCCTTTGGCTGTATGACAGGTTGGCCAGCCACCCGTTGGACCCACGTGTCATACACCCAAAGGCAGGTGCAGTAAGTCAATGAAGCTGCGTCCCCCTCCGTGCCCGTGCATGCTTTCAATGACTTGAGACTACCAAACATCACATGCGGTGGTTAGTTCATTGCATGTAATCCTATTAAGTAGCAAAAAGACATTAAGTTACCTCGCCGATAGGAATAAAACAATACACCATGTATTTATTTACAGAGGGAGTATAGCCAGCATCCGGTTAGTATATGAAGTTGCCACATCACATAGAGCCAACCTAATATTGGAGTATGCTAGCCCTCCACCGGCGCGCCGCTTCAAATGGCGGAGGAAGTGAGAGGTCGCGTCACCTTGTGTCCAGATCTGAGATGCCACGTGTACCAGATGAATGACTCCAAGTTCGACCACCGTGATGCTAGGTGCGAGCCAAGGAACACTGTTGGAGAGACCCCCCTCATAATTTTCCTACATTGGTCGTTTGATTCATAGGATAGAATGCTATAGGATTTTTTCCTATGTAATCATGTTTTAATTGGCAATCTAGCATCCACTCCAACTTTTGTTTCACTTCCTTTGTTCCTACGAAGAGAGTACTTGCTCTAAATGATGTGCCGCTGCAAGAGCCGCCTATATTAATTAACCATGCTCTAAAAAGGTGGACCAGCTTTGGCTATAGTAGTACCGTACTAGGTTAGTAGGTGACCTTGCGCTTGGCTCTTCTCCTCTTCCGGAAGTCGAACAATAATTATGGTACTACAGTAATACTTTTGGCAATCTGACACCAAATGAACTGCTGCACGTCCACCGCTTGTAAGCAAAAGTTTCTCCTCGTGCTGCGAGCCACCGTGCACGCGTTGGCAAGGGAGAAGGCGTAGTAAGCAAGCTTCTCGTCGTTCTCTCGTCGCTCTGTCATTGAGTACGTGCACTATTCACGTGCCATCGAGGAGAAAAAATATTGCGTAGTACTAGGTGCCATCGAAGTGCACGACTCACTTACGCACTGCATATCTCCATTTTCTTGCATGACACGCCACCTTGATGCTAGATGTCCCGCGTGTCATGGAGGCATATAGTATGATTTTGTAAAATGGAGGCATATAGATGTCCCGCGTGTCGGCAACAGGATGAACAAAGCTCATGTCTTAAACGAAAGAGTGGAAGAACATAGATTCCCGACGGCCGAGAAGGAGCTACAAACCTCGGGGTGGAGCGTGTGCACTCATAATATTTTATATTATTCAGCGATATAAAATCAACCAAATCTCTCCACGTTCCTATACCATTCTATAGAATGAGAATAACTTTGAACGTAAGCCATTGATCCACTCTATCCAATGGTCATAGTTGGAAAATCCAAACAAAACCAAGCATTGGATCAACTCTTTTTTCCAGATCAACTCTTTTAGCACTTAGATTGTTGCCGCCTGCCCACCTAGCCCACCTATATATCCACTCACGTGTGATGACCACAGGAGCTATCCACTCAGATTGTATGTTAAAAAATAAAGGTCAATAACTAATGCGGCACCTCGGGACAACGCGGCCAGATCGCATTTTGCACGAGAAATTACACACCATGTTTCGTTGACATGTGGTCCCGTTCCAACATGCCAGTGAGAAGACGGGGAGTCCTTTTGTACAATTTCCGAAAGGACGTGTAGGCCGGGGCGCCTCTTCGTGTACCGTGGCAAACTGGCAACCGTCCGCCGACTCTTCGCCTTTCCCTCTCGATTTGGAACTGCTGTCGCACGGTTGATCGTATTTGAACGTACGTAGATCATCTGTGTGCTCAACCTCAGGGCACTCTACACCGTCGAGGCATAGACGTGGATGTGCAGGTCGACGGTTTCTTGCATGGCGAGGCGCTGCGCGGCGAGCGCGGCCTCGAGGTGCACATTCTTCGTCGTGACCTCCGGCACCTGCAGGGCCACCAGGGCTTGAAAGAGTTCGTCACCATGGAGGCCGATGAGGGTGGCAGGCAATGAGGAGCCTGGGCGCGCGGGCTGGAGTAGTACGGCAAGGTCGTCCGCGCGCTTCTTGACGGCGGTGAACTTGCGGATGGAGTTGACCATCATGTCGTCCATGCGAGAGGCGAAGCCGGCGTCGGCGAGGGCTACGATGCCTGCGGTCGCCAGCACCGTCTGGAAACGCTGCGCGGTGCGGGGCCGCAGGCCAGCGCCTTGGATGATTTGGCACAGCCGACTGCCGCTCGCGTCCATCGCCTCCATAGGTGCTTGTGGCTTCTGGTCACTTGGTCTTGGATTGGAGTGAGCAGTGTTGCGCAGAGACTTGGGAGTAGATGGATTGGAGTGGTGGGGCGCCTTTATTATATGAGAGTCCAAACTCTGTTGCATTCACATCGTGCTGGCTCTATTCTGCTTCTCCAATTAATTCCCTCTGCATGTAATTGAGGATGCATCATTGACCGTTCAACGTCTCGGGAACCGCTACCCTCTCCCTCCTTGGCATTCAAGCACCTATGGACCCGTCGACGACGAGGTGCCTATGGTGACTTCGTAAATTTCAAGATGATAGTGCCGTGCGTGTGTGCGTTCATAGGGGTGAGTGTATGCGCGTGTATATGAGCGCTTGCGTCTGTACTGTGTAAAAAAACGTAAATGCGTGTCAAAAAGAGACTAGTCAGTATACTCAATATTGTGCACCTCGGAGAGGAAAACGATAGAACTAGTACGTATTTATTTACGGTGCAGATTCACTCATTTTGCTCCATATGTACTCCGTCTCGGTGTAGTCTAGTCACTTGTTGAAATCTCTAGAAGGGCAAATACTCCTTTCTGGTTTACAGGGCTATACTAGCAAGTAGTTGTACGTACTAGTACAATAGTGGGCTCACATAGCAATTTTGTCTCATGCAAGAGCCTGGCTATATGCGTGCTCCAATGTTCGCAACTGCAACGTTCGGTTTGCGCTTGGCTCTTCGCCTCTTCGAGAAGACGAACAATGATGTTACTACTGCTGCTTCTACAGTGTCGAATCCACTGCTGCATGTCCGTCCACCGCGAGCGGGACGGATAGCTTGTTGTAGAAGTACTACTAAGCAAAAGCCTGTCCTCGTTTGCGAGCAACCGCGCGCATGGGTGAGGGAGAAGGCGTGTAGTAAAATCAAGCTTCTCCTCGTTGTACGAGTTGACGCGACACATCATAGCACTGGCCCCACATGCTTGCCTCTAAACTTGGCTGAAGACCCGCAATGTACAATATATTTGCTGCAACCGCTAACATTTACCCACCACAAATTAAAATATATGTGGCCGTATGCATCGTTCTGATGCAGAGGCCGGGGAGTCCCCCCTTTTCGAAAAAAACAAATTAAAATATATATTCCTGTCTTGACCAGATGAGCGTGCAAACTACAATCACCAGGGTGTCAGGTAGGGCCAGAAGACTTTTAATTTTTTTAAAAAAACTTCGAGACGGCCACATAGCATGGAGCCGACCCCAACGATTCTAAGCTTACAGGCACGGTACACGTTATCCTAGACTACTCTACACATGAAACTGCCACACGAGCGTCCGGGCTGCGCTTGGCTCTTCGCCTCTTCGGGAAGTCGAACAATGATGGAGTACTACTGCACTGGACGAGTACTACAGTACGCTTCTGGCCATCTGACACCGATTGAACTGCTGCATGTCCACCGCGTGCGGGAGGGAGAGTGTGTAGCGAAAGCTTCTCCTAGTCTTGCCAGCCACCACGCTCATGGGCGAGGGAGGGACGCTCCTGCCTTTGCGTGTATGACAGGTGGGCCCGACAGGTGTGTGGCCAACCTGTCATACAGCCAAAGGCAGGTGCAGTTAAGTCCGCGAGGGAGAGGATAATCAAACTTCTCGTTGATGTACGAGTTGACGCGACACATCAAAGCACTGCACTCGATATATTTTAATAATTTGCGTTTACCGATGCATTAATTACAACGCATGCATGCATGCCGTGACTCTCCTTTTGATACTTGCATGTGTTCATTTAATGCACCTTGAAGTAGTATAAAATATGTGACGGTAAAGCTTTGTAATACCCCGACCCAAGTCGAGAGATGGTTGTGCATGAGGAGGGCGAGATCATGCAGACCGAACAGGACCCGACGATGGAGCTCTCTAAGGTCTCGATGGACCTCACCGTGCTCCACTGCCCCTTGTGCCTTCGCGCCTTGAATTGTGGTTTCTCAACGAGTTGTGCTGAACTTCTTGTGAATTGTGGTGGTTTTCAGTAATGAAAATCAGAAGGGCCAAGCCCTTCTTTGATAAAAAAAAAATTAATCATCCTTATATATTCATCAGTCTTGCTATAAGTCGTAGTAGATGCTATATAGGTCCGTCGGATCTTACATCAAGATCCGTGCTTTCAAATTTTCTTTTTTCTCTCTTAAATCTCAGTCGAGTGAGACATAGCCACGCCATTAAACAGAGGCTCGGGCGCCATTAATGGAGACCTTGGGAGAGAGGTGGACGACAGATGGAGGTCAAAGGGCTCTCCTCCCGATAAGCACGTGCAGGGGTCTGATCGCACGCCTCTCGTACTCAAATAGCTACCCTGCACGGTGCCTCCTAGCTAATAAAAAATGGGGACGCGTGGCGGCACGTAAACGGTACTAGTAAGTAGAACGCCCACGGTTTCAATAATACTTGTGTTTCCGATTGTAACGTGACAACACTTGTTCCAAAATGACTTTGTTGATTGTTAATGTGTGCGCCTTCGCAAATCGGACTGCAAATTTACCACAACATGTTGGTGCCATGTCATGGCACCAAGCCAAGTTTCATTATTTTCATGTGTGTTTTTCAGGAATTAAAAAACTAAGTCTCTCAATGTTTCCAACCCAGCCACGACGCCCAGAATTTTGAATTTCATTCCCATTTCTTGCATGGAACCTAGAAATTTACCCGAGGACACACATGTGATTTTTCAACCAACTTTGGTGCACTGGAACATGTGCTTGTATTTCAAATTTGAATTATGCACACAAAGGTGACACGTTCCCTCCCAGAACCACGAGCCTTCTTGAGAGAAGCTCCGATTTGCAAGAAGCTTATACCAAAATTTGTTCCTATTCGGCCAATTTTTTTTACCACGGCATGGTACTACCATGACATGATACCATGCCAAGTTTCATGATTTTAAAACCAAGTTTCTCAATGTTCTCGACCGAGCCACGATGCCCAGATGTTTGAATTTTATTCTCACTTTTTGCATGGGACCTACTCCCTCCTTCCATCTATATAGGGTCTAATGTGTTTTTCAAGACAGCCTTTGACTATTGACAAGATTAATAGCACATGAGATGTATACTATGAAAATTATATTATTGGAAGCTCCTTTGACATACAAATTTGAAGGTATGCTTTGTGTAAGTTGCATGTCATATATTATTGCTCTAACGTTTGGTCAAAGTTAGCCTCAAAAAATGCATTAGGACCTATATAGATGGAAGGAGGGAGTAGAAATTCACCCGAGGACACAAATGTGATTTTTCAACCAACTTTGGTGCACGGGAGCATGTGCTTGTAGTTCAAATTTGAATTATGCACATTAAATGACGAAAAACACAATTAATGTGTAAATAAGGCCAAACGAAGCCGGAATAATTCCAAAATTTAACTGGGCACTCATGTTGCCTTTGTAAATAAACTCAAGGGAGACAACGTATATCGTTTCACACTCAAAGGTGGCACGTTCCCTCTCAGAACCACGAGCCTTCTTGAGAGAAGCTTCGGTTTGCAAGAAGCTTATACCAAATCTGTTCCTATTCGGCCAATTTTTTTACCACAACATGGTAGTACCATGACATGACATCCATGCCAAGTTTCATGATTTTCAGACGTGTTTTGGATTTACAAGAATTTTAAAACCAAGTTTCTCAATGTTCTCGGCCGAGCCACGATGCCCAGATGTTTTAATTTTATTCTCATTTCTTGCATGGGACCTAGAAATTCACCCGAGGACACAAATGTGATTTTTCAACCAACTTTGGTGCACGAGAGCATGTGCTTGTAGTTCAAATTTGAATTATGCACATTAAATGGCCAGAAACTCAATTAATGTATAAAAAACGACAAACGAACCCGGAATAATTCCAAAATTTCACAGGGCACTAATGTAGTTCTATGTTGCCTTTGTTAAGAAACTCAAGGGGGGGGCAGCGTATATCGTTTCACACTCAAAGGTGGCACATTCCCTCTTAGAACCACGAGCTTCCAAATCGGCCCAATTTTTTACCACAACATGTTAGTGCCATGACATGACACCATGCCAAGTTTCATGATTTCCAGGCGAGTATTGGATTTACGTGAATTTAAAATCAAAGTTTCTCGATGTTCTCGGCCGAGTGATGACGCCCAGATGTTTGAATTTCATTCTCATTTCTTCCACGGGAACTAGAAATTCAACCAAGGACACACATGTGATTTTTCAACCCACTTTGGTGCACCGGAGCATGTGCATGCAATTCATATTTAGATTATGCACATTAAAAGTCCAGAAACTCGATTAATGTATAAAAAGGCCAAATGAACCCGAAATAATTCCAAAATTTAACAGGGCACTCATATAGTTCTATGTTGCCTCTGTAAATAAAATCAGGGGGGAGGCAGCGTATATCGTTTCACACACAAAGGTGACACGTTACCTCTCGGAACCACGAGGCTTGTTGAGAGAATCTCCGGTTTTGCAAGAGGCTTATACCAAAACTTGTCCCAATTCAGCCAAAAATTATACGTATGAAAACAGGGTTTAGATTATCCCAAACATCTCGCTACCTAGACCAATAATGTACTATGATTTGAATTCAACATAAAATGGATACAAATATTTGAATTGGAGAGCGTATGATACATGTAGTTCATAGTGAAATATGATTACTGCTATATGTATGTTTTTTGTTACCAAAATAATATTTAAATTATTGTATAACTTGACAACAATCGTATTCAAATAAGGAAAATTGATTCAAATTTAGTCCATATGGTAGACGACAATATATATGTTCACATGGTGGAGTAAAATGTTCATATATGATGGAAGATCAAAATGTACGACTACATCAATTATAAACCGCAAGGTCACCTAACGATATATTCGAATTCAACATAACGTGGATTCAAAAATTGAAATTCGAGATCATGGCATCTGTAATCATATAAAAAGGGACATTACTCTTTCTTTGGTGGGAATTGATTTGTTTTTTGTTGTTGTTGAGGGAAGTGCGAATCGATTTGGTACTGTGCAGGGTAATCTTGTTCTCCTGATTTTTTAACATTTTTCTTGTAGTTTTTTCAATGGCATCTATAGCAATATAGTAAAAGGGGACATGACTCTCTTGTGTCTTGTATGAATTGTTTTTTTACACGTTAAGTTTGTTCTGCCGAACAAGGAATCCGCACCTTGTTATCCCGAAATTTTCAAGCTCGAGTATCTTTTGTCTCACCTGCTTTGAAACTCCCACTTCTTCAACCCGGGCCGCGCCTTGTTATCCCGAAATTTGGACGCGCGCGAGAACTCCGTCCTCATCCGAAATCGCTCCCGCAGCCCAGACACGCAAAATCCCCCTTCTACCCCTCAGCCGGAAATGAAGCTCCACGTCACGGTGTCAAAACCGGTGGGGGTACGCTGGTAAGTTACCCTACATTTCGGACAAGCGCGTCCCTAAGCTTGGCTCCCCACTCCCCCTTCACCCCCCATTCGTACACCGAGGCCGCCAAAACCCGCGAAACCCCACGCTCCTCCGTCGGCCTCCCGACCGCCGCCCAGCCGGAGACTCTTCCCCGACTACGTCGTCCACCGCAACAGCTCGCCGTCCCTCATCCACTGCACCGGATGAGGATCCGTTGTCGATCTCGTCGTCCCGCCGGATCAGCCGCCCCGTCCTCCACCTCCAAGGAGCTGCCCCGACGTTCGCCTCGTCTATCGCGCCACCTCAATCCCCACAACGCCGTCTTGACCTGCCCCACCGGAACCGCATCACCCTCACCAATTCCTCCGATGAAGCCGAGGCCAACTCGGCGCCCCCAAGGAGGTTCTGCACTCACCGCTGCATTTTATCTTTTATTCGATCTCACGGGGCTGCCGGTGCTCGATACCGAGCAGACATGGCGTGTCTCCATCGACGGCGCCGTCGCCAGCCACATCATCCACGGCGTCTCTCCCCCATGTCGTTGCTTCCTCGGCGGCGACTTCCACAATGGCACTAGCTGCAGCTGCTCCAGCTCTCGCTCGCGCTGCGGCTCTGTTCTTGCTGTCGGTCGCGCTGCTGCACTACTCCTGCTTTTGTTCGTGCTGCTGCTCTGCTCTTGCTCTTGCTTGCACTGCTGCTGCTGCACGACCTCCGGCAGCTATAGGAGTTGCTGCTTTAGCACTCGCTCGCGGTGCTACTGCACGACATGCTCTCTGCTAGTGCGTTCCCTGCTCGAGCGTCTGCTGATTTAGATCACTGCTTCTCTGCTACTAGTGCTCGAACGCCCTAAACATCTATTGCAATGCTCTGTTACTAGTTCAATCAGTTTCGACAGTAAAATTCAGTTTCGACTGTGAAGTTCATTTTCTTCAGTTAAGTTCAGAGTGATGTTGGGGATCGTAGCAGAAATTAAAAATTTTCTACGCATCACCAAGATAAATCTATGGAGTCATCTAGCAACGAGAGAGGAGTGCATCTACATACCCTTGTAGATCACGAGCGGAAGCGTTCAAGTGAACGGGGTTGATGGAGTCGTACTCGTCGTGATCCAAATCACCGATGACCGAGCGCCGAACGAACGGCACCTCCGCGTTCAACACACGTACGGTTGGGGAAGACTTCTCCTCCTTCTTGATCCAGCAAGGGGGAAGGAGAGGTTGATGGAGATCCAGCAGCACGACGGCGTGGTGGTGGAAGTAGCGGGGATCTCGGCAGGGCTTCGCCAAGCTCAGCGAGAGGGAGAGGTGTCACGGGAGGGAGAGGGAGGCGCCAGGGGCTTGGGTGCGGCTGCCCTCCCTCCCCCCTCTTTATATAGGGGTCCAGGGGGGCGCCGGCCCCCAGAGATCCCATCTCAAGGGGGGGGGGGGGGCGGCCAAGGGGGGACATGCCCCCCAAGTCAAGTGGGCCGCCCCCACCCCTAGGGTTTCCAACCCTAGGCGCAGGGGAGGCCCAAGGGGGGCGCACCAGCCCACCGGGGGCTGGTTCCCTTCCCCACTTCAGCCCATGGGGCCCTCCGGGATAGGTGGCCCCACCCGGTGGACCCCCGGGACCCTTCCGGTGGTCCCGGTACAATACCGGTGACCCACGAAACTTTCCCGGTGGCCGAAACTGGACTTCCTATATATAATTCTTCACCTCCGGACCATTCGAGAACTCCTTGTGACGTCCGGGATCTCATCCGGAACTCCGAACAACTTTCGGGTTACCGCATACTAGTATCTCTACAGCCCTAGCGTCACCGAACCTTAAGTGTGTAGCCCTATGGGTTCGGCAGACATGCATACATGACCGAGACGACTCTCCGGTCAATAACCAACAGCGGGATCTGGATACCCATGTTGGCTCCCACATGTTCCACGATGATCTCATCGGATGAACCACGATGTCGAGGATTCAATCAATCCCGTATACAATTCCCTTTGTCAATCGGTACGTTACTTGCCCGAGATTCGATCGTCGGTATCCCAATACCTTGTTCAATCTCGTTACCGGCAAGTCACTTTACTCGTACCGTAATGCATGATCCCGTGACCAAACACTTGGTCACATTGAGCTCATTATGATGATGCATTACTGAGTGGGCCCAGAGATACCTCTCCATCATACGGAGTGACAAATCCCAGTCTCGATTCGTGCCAACCCAACAGACACTTTCGGAGATACCCGTAGTGCACCTTTATAGCCACCCAGTTACGTTGTGACGTTTGGCACACCCAAAGCACTCCTATGGTATCCGGGAGTTGCACAATCTCATGGTCTAAGGAAATGATACTTGACATTTGGAAAAGCTCTAGCAAACGAACTACACGATCTTGTGCTATGCTTAGGATTGGGTCTTGTCCATCACATCATTCTCCTAATGATGTGATCCCGTTATCAATGACATCCAATGTCCATAGTCAGGAAACCATGACTATCTGTTGATCAATGAGCTAGTCAACTAGAGGCTCACTAGGGACATGTTGTGGTCTATGTATTCACACATGTATTACGATTTCCGGATAACACAATTATAGCATGAATAATAGACAATTATCATGAACAAGGAAATATAATAATAACCATTTTATTATTGCCTCTAGGGCATATTTCCAACAGTCTCCCACTTGCACTAGAGTCAATAATCTAGTTACATTGTGATGAATCGAACACCCATAGAGTTCTGGTGTTGATCATGTTTTGCTCTAGGGAGAGGTTTAGTCAACGGATCTGCTACATTCAGGTCCGTATGTACTTTACAAATATCTATGTCTCCATTTTGAACACTTTCACGAATGGAGTTGATATGCCTAGTCTTCCTGTGAAACCTGGGCTCCTTGGCAAGGGCAATAGCTTCAGTGTTGTCACAGAAGAGAGTCATCGGGCCCGATGCATTGGGTATAACTCCTAGGTCGGTAATGAACTCCTTCACCCAGATTGCTTCTTGTGCTGCCTCTGAGGCCGCCATGTATTCCGCTTCACATGTAGATCCCGCCACAACGCTTTGCTTGCAACTGCACCAGCTTACTGCCCCACCATTCAAAATATACACGTATCGGGTTTGTGACTTAGAGTCATCCAGATCTGTGTCGAAGCTAGCATCGACGTAACCCTTTACGACGAGCTCTTCGTCACCTCCATAAACGTGAAACATATCCTTAGTCCTCTTCTGGTACTTCAGGATATTCTTGACCGCTGTCCAGTGTTCCATGCCGGGATTACTTTGGTACCTTCCTACCAAACTTACGACAAGGTTTACATCAGGTCTGGTACACAGCATGGCATACATAATAGACCCTATGGCCGAGGCATAGGGGACGACACTCATCTTTTCTCTATCTTCTGCCGTGGTCGGGCATTGAGCCGTGCTCAATTGCACACCTTGCAATACAGGCAAGAACCCCTTCTTGGACTGATCCATATTGAACTTCTTCAATATCTTTTCAAGGTACGTACTTTGTGAAAGACCAATGAGGAGTCTTGATCTATCTCTATAGATCTTGATGCCTAATATATAAGCAGCTTCTCGAAGGTCCTTCATTGAAAAACACTTGTTCAAGTAGGCCTTTATGCTTCCCAAGAATTCTATATCATTTCCCATCAACAGTATGTCATCCACATATAATATGAGAAATGCTACAGAGCTCCCACTCACTTTCTTGTAAACACAGGCTTCTCCATAAGTCTGTGTAAACCCAAACGCTTTTATCATCTCATCAAATCGAATGTTCCAACTCCGAGATGCTTGCACCAGCCCATAGATGGAGCGCTGGAGCTTGCATACCTTGTTAGCATTCTTAGGATCGACAAAACCTTTCGGCTGCATCATATACAATTCTTCCTTAAGAAAGCCGTTAAGGAATGCCGTTTAAACGTCCATTTGCCATATCTCATAATCATAGAATGCGGCAATTGCTAACATGATTCGGACGGACTTCAGCTTCGCTACGGGTGAGAAAGTCTCATCGTAGTCAACCCCTTGAACTTGTCGATAACCCTTAGCGACAAGTCGAGCCTTATAGATGGTCACATTACCATCCGCGTCTGTCTTCTTCTTAAAGATCCATTTATTTTCTATGGCTTGCCGATCATCGGGCAAGTCAGTCAAAGTCCATACTTCATTTTCATACATGGATCCTATCTCGGATTTCATGGCTTCTAGCCATTTGTCGGAATCTGGGCCCGCCATTGCTTCTTCATAGTTCGAAGGTTCACCGTTGTCTAACAACATGATTTCTAGGACAGGGTTGCCGTACCACTCTGGCGCGGAACGTGTCCTTGTGGACCTACGAAGTTCAGTAGTAACTTGATCCGAAGTACCTTGATCATCATCATTAGCTTCCTCTCCAGTCAGTGCAGGCACCACAGGAACATCTTCCTGAGCTGCGCTACTTTCCGGTTCAAGAGGCAGTACTTCATCAAGTTCCACTTTCCTCCCACTTACTTCTTTCGAGAGAAACTCTTTCTCCAGAAAGGACCCGTTCTTGGCAACAAAGATCTTGCCTTCGGATCTGAGGTAGAAGGTATACCCAATGGTTTCCTTAGGGTATCCTATGAAGACGCATTTTTCCGACTTGGGTTCGAGCTTTTCAGGTGGAAGTTTCTTGATATAAGCATCGCATCCCCAAACTTTTAGAAACGACAGCTTAGGTTTCTTCCCAAACCATAATTCATACGGTGTCGTCTCAACGGATTTTGACAGAGCCCTATTTAAAGTGAATGCGGCAGTCTCTAAAGCATAGCCCCAAAATGAGAGCGGTAGATCGGTAAGAGACATCATAGATCGCACCATATCCAATAGAGTGCGATTATGATGTTCGGACACACCATTTCGCTGAGGTGTTCCAGGCGGCGTGAGTTGTGAAACTATTCCACATTTCCTTAAGTTTGTGCCAAATTCGTGACTCAAATATTCCCCTCCACGATCTGATCGTAGGAACTTTATTTTCCTGTCAATTCTCAACCTCACTCTGAAATTCCTTGAACTTTTCAAAGGTCTCAGGCTTGTGTTTCATTAGGTAGACATACCCATATCTACTCAAGTCATCAGTGAGAGTGAGAACATAACGATAGCCACCGCGAGCCTCAACGCTCATTGGACCGCACACATCAGTATGTATGATTTCCAATAAGTTGGCTGCTCGCTCCATTGTTCCGGAGAGCGGAGTCTTGGTCATTTTGCCCATGAGGCATGGTTCGCATGTGTCAAATGATTCATAATCGAGAGACTCTAAAAGTCCATCAGCATGGAGCTTCTTCATGCGCTTGACACCAATATGACCAAGGCGGCAGTGCCACAAGTATGTGGGACTATCGTTATCAACTTTACATCTTTTGGTATTCACACTATGAATATGTGTAACATCACGTTCGAGATTCATTAAGAATAAACCATTGACCAGCGGGGCATGACCATAAAACATATCTCTCATATAAATAGAACAACCATTATTCTCGGATTTAAATGAGTAGCCATCTCGCATTAAACGAGATCCAGATACAATGTTCATGCTCAAAGCTGGCACTAAATAACAATTATTGAGGTTTAAAAATAATCCCGTAGGTAAATGTAGAGGTAGCATGCCGACGGCGATCACATCGACCTTGGAACCATTCCCGACGCGCATCGTCACCTCGTCCTTTGCCAGTCTCCGTTTATTCCGCAGCTCCTGCTTTGAGTTACAAATGTGAGCAACCGCACCAGTATCAAATACCCAGGAGCTACTACGAGTGCTGGTAAGGTACACATCAATAACATGTATATCACATATACCTTTGGTGTTGCCGGTCTTCTTGTCCGCTAAGTACTTGGGGCAGTTCCGCTTCCAGTGACCACTTCCCTTGCAATAAAAGCACTCAGTCTCAGGCTTGGGTCCATTCTTTGGCTTCTTCCCGGCAACTGGCTTACCAGGCGCGGCAACTCCCTTGCCGTCCTTCTTGAAGTTCTTCTTACCCTTGCCTTTCTTGAACTTAGTGGTTTTATTCACCATCAACACTTGATGTTCCTTTTTGATCTCCACCTCCGCTGATTTCAGCATTGAATATACCTCAGGAATGGTCTTTTCCATCCCCTGCATATTGAAGTTCATCACAAAGCTCTTGTAGCTCGGTGGAAGCGACTGAAGGATTCCGTCAATGACCGCGTCATCCGGGAGATTAACTCCCAGCTGAGACAAGCGGTTGTGTAACCCAGACATTTTGAGTATGTGCTCACTGACAAAACTATTTTCCTCCATCTTACAACTGAAGAACTTGTCGGAGACTTCATATCTCTCGACCCGGGCATGAGCTTGGAAAACCATTTTCAGCTCTTCGAACATCTCATATGCTCCGTGTTGCTCAAAACGCTTTTGGAGCCCCGGTTCTAAGCTGTAAAGCATGCCGCACTGAACGAGGGAGTAATCATCAGCACGCTGCTGCCAAGCGTTCATAACGTCTTGGTTCTCTGGGATGGGTGCGTCACCTAGCGGTGCTTCTAGGACATAATCTTTCTTGGCAGCTATGAGGATGATCCTCAGGTTCCGGACCCAGTCCGTATAGTTGCTGCCATCATCTTTCAGCTTGGTTTTCTCTAGGAACGCGTTGAAGTTGAGGGCAACATTAGCGTGGGCCATTTGATCTACAAGACATATTGTAAAGATTTTAGACTAAGTTCATGATAATTAAATTCATCTAATCAAATTATTCAATGAACTCCCACTCAGATAGACATCCCTCTAGTCATCTAAGTGAAACATGATCCGAGTCAACTAGGCCGTGTCCGATCATCACGTGAGACGGACTAGTCAACATCGGTGAACATCTTCATGTTGATCGTATCTTCTATACGACTCATGCTCGACCTTTCGGTCTTCCGTGTTCCGAGGCCATGTCTGTACATGCTAGGCTTGTCAAGTCAACCTAAGTGTATTGCGTGTGTAAATCTGGCTTACACCCGTTGTATTCGAACGTTAGAATCTATCACACCCTATCATCACATGGTGCTTCGAAACAACGAACCTTCGCAGCGGTGCACAGTTTGGGGGAACACTTTCTTGAAATTATTGCGAGGGATCGTCTTATTTAAGCTACCGTCGTTCTAAGCAAATAAGATGTAAAACATGATAAACATCACATGCAATCAAATAGTGACATGATATGGCCAATATCATTTTGCTCCTTTTGATCTCCATCTTCGGGGCGCCATGATCATCTTCGTCACCGGCATGACACCATGATCTCCATCATCATGATCTCCATCATCGTGTCTTCATGAAGTTGTCACGCCAACGATTACTTCTACTTCTATGGCTAACGTGTTTAGCAATAAAGTAAAGTAATTTACATGGCGTTGTTCAATGACACGCAGGTCATACAAAAATAAAGACAACTCCTATGGCTCCTGTCGGTTGTCATACTCATCGACATGCAAGTCGTGATTCCTATTACAAGAACATGATCAATCTCATACATCACATATATTTCATTCATCACATCCTTTTGGCCATATCACATCACAAGGCATATGCTGCAAAAAAAAGTTAGACGTCCTCTAATTGTTGTTGTAAGTTTTTACGTGGCTGCTATAGGTTTCTTAGCAAGAACGTTTCTTACCTACGCCAAAACCACAACGTGATATGCCAATTTCTATTTACCCTTCATAAGGACCCTTTTCATCGAATCCGTTCCGACTAAAGTGGGAGAGACAGACACCCGCTAGCCACCTTATGCAACTAGTGCATGTCAGTAGGTGGAACCTGTCTCACGTAAGCGTACGTGTAAGGTCGGTCCGGGCCGCTTCATCCCACGATGCCGCCGAAACAAGATAAGCCTAGTAGTGGCAAGAAAAATTGACAACATCTACGCCCACAACAAGTTTGTGTTCTACTCGTGCATAGAAACTACGCATAGACCCAGCTCATGATGCCACTGTTGGGGATCGTAGCAGAAATTAAAATTTTTCTACGCATCACCAAGATCAATCTATAGAGTCATCTAGCAACGAGAGAGGAGTGCATCTACATACCCTTGTAGATCGCGAGCGGAAGCGTTCAAGTGAACGGGGTTGATGGAGTCGTACTCGTCGTGATCCAAATCACCGATGACCGAGCGCCGAACGGACGGCACCTCCGCGTTCAACACACGTACGGTTGGGGAAGACGTCTCCTCCTTCTTGATCCAACAAGGGGGAAGGAGAGGTTGATGGAGATCCAGCAGCACAACGGCGTGGTAGTGGAAGTAGCGGGGATGTCGGCAGGGCTTCGCCAAGCTCGGCGAGAGGGAGAGGTGTCACGGGAGGGAGAGGGAGGCGCCCGGGGCTTGGGTGCGGCTGCCCTCCCTCCCCCCTCTTTATATAGGGGTCAAGGGGGGGGGGATCCGGCCCCCAGAGATCCAATCT
This sequence comes from Triticum aestivum, assembly GCF_018294505.1. Lineage (NCBI taxonomy): Eukaryota > Viridiplantae > Streptophyta > Magnoliopsida > Poales > Poaceae > Triticum > Triticum aestivum. The sequence continues at coordinate 44,717,767 of NC_057796.1, forward strand.
CAAGGGGGGGGGGGCAAGGGGGGGGGACTTGCCCCCCAAGTCAAGTGGGGCGCCCCCCACCCCTAGGGTTTCCAACCCTAGGCGCAGGGGAGGCCCAAGGGGGGCGCACCAGCCCACCATGGGCTGGTTCCCTTCCCATGGGGCCCTCCGGGATAGGTGGCCCCACCCGGTGAACCCCCGAGACCCTTCCGGTGGTCCCGGTACAATACCGGCGACCCCCGAAATTTCCCGGTGGCCGAAACTGGACTTCCTATATATAATTCTTCACCTCCGGACCATTCCGAAACTCCTTGTGACGTCCGGGATCTCATCCGGAACTCCGAACAACTTTCGGGTTACCGCATACTAGTATCTCTACAACCCTAGCGTCACCGAACCTTAAGTGTGTAGACCCTACGGGTTCGGCAGACATGCAGACATGACCGAGACGACTCTCTGGTCAATAACCAACAGCGGGATCTGGATACCCATGCTGGCTCCCACATGTTCCATGATGATCTCATCGGATGAACCACGATGTCGAGGATTCAATCAATCCCATATACAATTCCCTTTGTCAATCGGTACGTTACTTGCCCGAGATTCGATCGTCGGTATCCCAATACCTTGTTCAATCTCGTTACTGGCAAGTCACTTTACTCGTACCGTAATGCATGTTCCCTTGACCAAACACATGGTCACATTGAGCTCATTATGATGATGCATTACCGAGTGGGCCCAGAGATACCTCTCCGTCATACGGAGTGACAAATCCTAGTCTCGATTCGTGCCAACCCAACAGACACTTTCGGAGAGACCCGTAGTGCACCTTTATAGCCACCCAGTTACGTTGTGACGTTTGGCACACCCAAAGCACTCCTATGGTATCCGGGAGTTGCACAATCTCATGGTCTAAGGAAATGATACTTGACATTTGGAAAAGCTCTAGCAAACGAACTACACGATCTTGTGCTATGCTTAGGATTGGGTCTTGTCCATCACATCATTCTCCTAATGATGTGATCCCGTTATCAATGACATCCAATGTCCATAGTCAGGAAACCATGACTATCTGTTGATCAACGAGCTAGCCAACTAGAGGCTCACTAGGGACATGTTGTGGTCTATGTATTCACACATGTATTACGATTTCCGGATAACACAATTATAGCATGAACAATAGACAATTATCATGAACAAGGAAATATAATAATAACCATTTTATTATTGCCTCTAGGGCATATTTCCAACAAGTGAACAGTACTTACAGCATCTGTCGGAGCGGCCGTGCCGCGGCTGATGCGTTTTACATCTAGCACTTTTTGGTGATGTATTTTACATCATGTATTGCAGATGATATTAGGGTCCCACTTCAGATTAACGTTGTCTGTCTTGTCATGCTTCAGCCTCATCGCCGTACACCTTAGCGGAGCTGCTCCAACGATGGAACCGTCCATCACAGCGGAGCAGTACCCTCGGCGCCATTTCCAGAGGCCTCGAATCTTCTTCCCCGCCTCCGACAGTCACACCAGCATCATCACCATCCTCCACGTCCAACCCAATGATGTTGAGGTCCACAAGGCTATGCCAAAGAGGTTGTACACTCGTCGCATCACTTTGTTTCTCCATTCCTCTGTTCTTCCAATTCATGTGAGCCAAACACCTAGGTTGACTGAAATCCTATGTTTCCAAATGCTCTGTTTTGCACGTGCATTCCTATCCTATTCCTGTGTTTTTCCTGTCCCTGCGTTTATAGAATCCTCCAATTCTAAGGAGCCCTTACAGATTTACTTCATTTTCAGATAGGCGTCAAAGAAAACTCTGTGTGTTATGTCCTGCTCCTGCCGTGCCGTCATCCACCCCACCTGAGGTGCACCATCGACAGAAGCGTTCACTGCAGCAGAGATCCCCCCTGCAAACTTCCTTTCGCCGCCTCAGATCATCTTCCCCGTTGCCGGCAGCCACGCCAACTGCATTACCATCATCGACTGAGCAGATGAACCTGAGGACTACACAGTTTCGGAAGAGAGGTCGCAGTCTTTCGTGTTTGCTTACGTTATACATCGGTTATTATTACCTGCTACTTTATCGTTCAATCTTGAGTTTTGAATTGCCCATGGGTCTCATATCGAGCCAGCAACGAATAGTATCTGTCTAGTATCTGGTTCATCTGGGGGTCTTCTATGTGGTTCATGTTGGGTGGGCAACAAACAATAGATGATCCATTGTCTATCTTTTTAAACTGAAGCTATAATCTACTTGCTATCATTAGTTTTGGATCCATCCACTCGTTTGGTACCGTCAGTCTTGATTTTTGCATGCACCCTTAGGCCTTACAAAATCTAACTATTTTTTTATTATGCATGTCAGATATTGTACACAATCGTACTGAACATGTAAAGAAAAGGAGAAGACCGTTGCGTGCGAATATAATGTCATGCAGACGCCGCTCCATGGTGCGCGAAGTGCCCCCCTCCTGCATTTCCAGATTGTATTCCAGAGGAAGATAACTGTTCAGATAGAGATTCAGAAGGAGCCGACCATGCCTGTTTACCACCTGAGGTGTTTGCTCTAACCTGGCATGCTGATGTTGGTCATATCATGCATATGGCGCCTTGCATTGCTTACATTATACATCTTATATGTCATCAGCTTAGTTTAGATTTGCTTTGTGTGAATGCCACCTGTTTGGTTTCTATATCATACTCCCACCATTCCTAAATATTTGTCTTTTCAGAGATTTCAACAAGTGACTACATACGGAACAAAATGAGTGAATCTACACTCTAAAATATGTCTATATACATCCGTATGTGGTAGTCCTTTTGAAATCTCTAAAAAGACAAATATTTAGGAACAGAGGGAGTATATGGGAATTATGCAATGCCATCTTCTTTAGCCAGGCATCATATACGTGAATCATGCAATGCCATCCTGTTTAGCCAGTCATTGTATACGTGAATCATGCAATGCCATCCTGTTTAGTCAGAGGAGGATTCAGAGAGAGATGACCAGTCGTATTCCCCCCCCCCCCGAGGTGCATGCTCTAACTTGGCTGGGTTATATTGCTCATATCATGCATATGGTGTCTTGCATTGCCATGCCATCTGCTTAGATTAGACATGCTTTGTGTGAATGCCTTCTGTTTGCTTTCTATATCAGATATGTGAATTATGCAATGCCATGTTTTTCAGCCAGTTATCATATATGTGAATTATGCACCGCCATGGAGCCAGGCATCATATATGTGAATTATCTCATGCCATCTTTTTTTTTTCATTACGCATTCCATTTGTCGACAATCTGTGTATATTGAACTACTCTTCATGTGTATCAGCCATTTGAGCTGGTTATGGAAAAATCTGGAGTGAAAACAAGGTCTTCAGAGCAGGCAATGGTACCTGTTGAAGCATATATCTCGATGGTTACAGGGAGCTCCTCAGAGGAGGATTCAGAGACAGATGACCAGTCCTATATCCCACCTGAGGTGTATGCTCTAAGTTGCAATGTTTATATTTCTCATATGATGCATATGGTGTCTTGCATTGCTTAGTTTAGACATCATATGCACAATATTGAATTCTATGTGCTTAGTTTAGAGATCATACATGCGAGTGCCAGCTGCTTAGTATATGATTCAATTATGTCAATTATATCATGCCATCCTGTATACTTAGACAACATGTATGTGAATTATTTCATCCCAACCTATTTTAGAAAGACATCATATAGTTTTGTCATGTCATCCTGTTTAGGTACTCATCATATGTTGAATTATGCCATTATATCCTGTTAAGTTATCCATCATATATCTGAAACTGTGTCATGCTATCCTGTTTAGTTAGGCATCATATATGTGAAACTGTGTCATGCTGTCCTGTTTGGTTAGACAACATATATGTGAATTACCACATCTGTCTATCATACAATGTCTGTACGTTCAATTTCTTTTCTTGTTTATCAGCCATTTGAATTGGAGGGGGTGATGGCAGTATCTAAGGGAGCAAAAACCCGTTCTTCACAAAAGACAGTGCTACCCGTCGATGCAGATAGAACCATGGTTGTACTGGCCCACAAACTAGCCCCACCACACATAATCGAGACTCTTCCAGATTGCACACTTACACCGTTGGGCAGAGAACCAGCTACAACCCATCTAACCGCAACCCCAGCGGATAGTAACCCACTTATAGTTGACAAAGCACCATGTCCACCACAGAGTACCCCCACGCGAGCAGTTTGTAAAGCTACTGCAGTGCCCAAAGCACGAAGACCACCACAGCTAACCCAAACTCCACGTTTAAAGCAGAAGAGCAACTGTTCTCAGGTCAGATTCCGTAGCTATGGTCTATACTCCTTTGCTGTTGCATCACTGTATTTACTCATACCAACTACTTTCGAATTTGAAGGATCCAATTGAAACTCCAATGGCGCAACAAGTATGTTTTAAACCTATTTATTTAACTGGATTGCTGTTCTAACTTCTTGCTCTATGTTGATTTCAGTTTAAGTTGTATAAACAGTTATGTTCTCATGTGATGCACATTACAAGTGCTGCCAATGCTGTGTAGTTTCTCACACTTATATTCTGTCTATGCTGCTGTGTCTTAAAAATATATGAGTTGAACTGTGTCTCTATCTTGATTAAGGAACATAAACTAGAATGATATGGACAATACAGTGACCATAGTACATAGATATATGTTTGTTTCATGCTGTTATCCTGTCCACCTTACTACTGAACCGGTTTACCAAAATGAGTTTCGTATACTACAAGCTAAACCTGTGATGTGTCTGCTTGTTTCTCTTGTAGTATGCAAACAGAATATTGGAGAAGAGCACCCCACTATGCAATGGTAGAGAAAGTAATGCTGATAAGGTTCAAGATAGTGAGACAACCCTGTTGGTCTCCAAGAAAGGTGATAAAAACGATCTTGTAGACAGTGAGAAAACCCCACAGTCCTGCGTTGATGTAGTGTTTGAGTTACTGGCCAGTATCGCTGGCACAAACTCTTCGAACTCGCTGCCTGAATCACTTCGGCTTCTTCAGTCTCAGCTACAAGCTGAAAGGCATCAGTCAGCTATGCTGCGGCAAGAAGCCGAAGGACTGAGGAAGTCCCTGCAGAATTCAGATGCGTACATTCTTGTGCAACAGCAAGCGCTGGAGGATTTAAGCGCCAAACAAGAGAAAGTTAATAAGCTTGCTAAGCATCTTGCCAGCATTATGGGTACCCAGGATATTGTTTCTTGAACTCTTCTGAAGTGGTTTCAGTTCTGGACTTGTTTTGCTGCGGCGTTTATATGCTGCTTTGTTCCCTATATTTGCACTGGTGGCGAACTTTGATGGCCAGTGGATGTAATATGTGTAATAGCCGTGATAGCCTAGCATAAGTTGCTTGCTTATTTATTTCCTTGTTGTCTTGTTTATTTGTTTGCTTGTAGTCAGTGCAGTTCTTTTTCCGCGGTTTGCTAGTGGCTGCAATAACCTATTTTTTAAAACTAGGCCACAATAACCATGGGCTAATATTTACTGTAGTGACACTGGGCCTCCTACGGGCCGTAGAAACAGTGGGCCTTCTATGGGCCGTAGAAACAGTAGGCCTTCTACGTGCCGTAGAAACAATGGGCCTTCTATGGGCCGTATCATCAATGGCCCTTATACGGGCCGTATGATCGATTGGCCAAACATGGGCCAATAACAGGCCGCATTATGGCCGTAAACGGGCTAGAGTTGGAATCGTCCGTTCATGGGCCGACCATAACGGGCCATCGTTAATAGGCCGTATTTGATGACGCTATGAAAACGGCCCAACGTATTAACAGACCACAAACGGGCCGACTGTAACCACGGGCTGAATTTGGCCCACAAGCAGAAAATGACAGTAACGGGCCGTAAGTAAACGAATGCTAGAAATGAGCCCAAGAATAAATGGGCTCTGAGAAGGCCGAAAGATAACATGGGCTGGAAACGGCCCAATGGAATAACAGGCCGTTAATGGGAATAAAGTGATACACTGTTCATTACGGGCCAGTTTCACCACGGGCCGTTAATGGGTGTAAAGTGATACACTGTTCATTACGGGCCAGTTTCACCACGGGCCGTTAATGGGTGTAAAGTGATACACTGTTCATTACGGGCCAGTTTCACCACGGGCCGTTAATAGGCCAAGAGTTACATAGGGCCTCATATGGGCTGAAAGACGTCATGGGCCATACATGGGCCAGAAGTGAAAACGGGCTGGAATCATATTGGATGGCCCAGATGACGCTACTGGGCCTAATTCGGATAGGGCGTAACGGGCCTTGGGTTAGCGGGCTGTAAATGGGCTATATGCGAATAGGCCATTAACAGGCTTTCCATGGGCCGACCCGCCACCTTTTGACCAAGTCAAACGGGCCGGCCTTTTCACAGGAATGGGCCTCTGTTGGGCCGTGCCACGTGTTGACGTATCATAGGCGCCTTCCGTCCAATGAGTGGATGACATCTGTCCCAACGATGAGCCGACACGTGTTTCCTCCAGCCAATGATGATTTTACACGTGGAAAATCCCCATTGGTCGGGGCTGTTAACGGGTTATCGGATCCAAAACCCGACCCGATAGCTTAGCGGCGTTCCGTTACGGTGGATGCCACGTGTCGGTCACCCTTGACGAAAGCACTTCTGTGACGCGCGATTTATCGTCATGGAAGTGGACACTTCCGTGATGATAATTTTGGCAATGTCATGGAACACTTCTATGACAGCACAGGTATGACTATCTTGATTCTGTCATAAATTTGTCATGGATGTACATGCATGACAGAAAACGCGACCTACTGTGACAAACACGTATCATCACGGAAGTGTATTTTTTTTGTAGTGTTGAGGGGTGCCGGACAAATTGAGTGTATGGGATGGCTATGAGGGGTTCAGTTGAACGAGTTTTTCAGTCATGGTAGTGACCATGCTGTCTGCCCGGATGTTTGGGGAGGGTTTGAGGGGTCCAGTTGTAGATGCTCTTAGTAACCTGGGGCTAAAATTCACATGCTCTCCACACCCTTGACTTACTCACCATATGTAGAATTTAATTTAGGCCTAATCATGTTTTGCCCAAAGGCCAAAGGGCCCATAAATTCAAGTGTAGTCCGGGTGGACAACATATATAATGGTTTTAAATGAGGAGAACGAAATAGGAAGTATTACAAATAATGGCTTGAACGACTTTCTGACTCGGGTCCATCCAATTCTATACATTCATTGCTCTTTCCACACCATCATCATGACTAGGACTTGTCACAAATACCATGACTTTCTCCTCGTTGTCAACAATCTCGGCATTGTTACTCAAAAATGCCAAATTGTCCATGTGATGAGCATTAACGATTCTCGCTATCTAAAAACAATGGCAAGAAAATTAATGCATCAATGAAAAATCTACCGCATAATATTTAAGGCACATTGAAAGAATATGGCATCAAGGAATAAACAATCTAAAATAGGTCATGTCACTACATCTATTCCCCCTCTAACACAAACCAAAATATATGACTATCCTAGTGCTTACTCAAAATCACAAACATCATACTGACCATTGTGTCACCACTTCAAGAGAGGATATGGGAGAAATCGACAAAACTAGAATTTTGGCACACTTTACCAATGCCACCAAACAAATGAATTTCATCCAACCAAATCGTGGGAGATGTGAGAAGTTACCTCTAACAGATGAAAAAGGGACCGAATGCACGATAAATGTCATCGATTTGAATACATTTGAAAGAGATTTTAGTGGGAGAGAGAGAGGGGGGGAGGGGGTTGCAACTTGGGTGTGAAAGAGGGAGGAAGAAAGGAGGGGTGAGTGGGTCAGTGGGAGGCCCACCCATTGGCCTTGCGGTCACTTACTCCTTCACAGGGCAACACAAATGGACTTTGGCATTCCTGACGGGATCCGAAGTGCCGGTCCCCATTGTGTTTATACTCAGCTACGCCAACCCAGTAAGGGGGGACTGACCGAGTATGCCAGGGGAAACACCGTTGTCCATAGAGTTGCACGGTTCAAATGAGATGCCATGGCGTGTAGCATTCCGAAAAGGGTTAGATCGGGTTAAACTTATGAATAGGGTCGTTCGTACTAAACTTTCCTAGAAAGTTCAAATTTGTGATTTGGTCACCACACCAAGCTAGAACTACTAATAAATTTTAAAATACCCTCATATTTTTAGCATGTTCTAAGTTAAAAATGGCTAAATCCCAATTGTCTGGAAAGTTTACCTCACGTCAACCGGTTTGGACGAAGAAGAAGGTGTAGCCCGAGATCAAGATGGGAGGCCAGAGTGGCTGTGGTCTCCCCAACAAGGCTCGGCAGGACCTCATTGGAGGCGGGGACAAGATGACTCATCATGATGTCGCCACTGGAGGGGAGGAACAGGGTTGATGGTTTAGGGGCAAGACGGGATGCGATCGCTGGGGCCGGCCTCGGCTCCGGAGACTGGCATGGCTTTGAGGGATGGCCAATAACCCATGCGCCTTGGGTAGGGTGGGGTGGCAAGGCGTCTACGGCAGCTGTGGGATTCCTATCCAGTGGCTCAAAAATTTTCAATTTTTTTAAAGCATCTGATAAATAGATGTCCCTAAATTTTCATGGAAACACTAAAAATCTGACATCAGATTTCTAGGCATGCCAAATTGGATGTTTTTATGGCAATTATACTGGCGTGATGACGGCAAATTTATTTTGCAAGAACGGCAATTTTCTAATACAAAAATAAGCTGAGGCGAATTTGTAATGTTTGCCAACTAAATTTGTCATCCTCTAACAACATAATTTGCCATGAAAAAGTTTGCATCGAAAAATCTGACATCATATCTGTAACGAAGTCCTTCCTTTATACTGTCTCGGGTAAATGTACAAATCTTATTACCAACACGACTCATTAAACTGTAGTAGCAGTGCAACACTAAGCATTGCACCATCGTCCATATATAGACCATCCAGGCCAGGTCACACTTCAGTCTAAAAACAGAACATCTCTCCGCAAGATCAGTCTCTCATCAAAGAAGCGAGATGGCACGCCTATCTTTCGTTCCCATCTCCCTCCTGCTGCTAGCTAGCCTCGCCGCCGCCACCTCGGCAGCAGCCGCTGATCAAGAGGAAGGAGGCATCAGGATCCGCGTGCGGTACCCAACCAAGGAGCAGTCGCAGTGGCTGGACCGCTGGGCGAAGAAGCACCAGGCTCAAGGATCCGGCGAAGGCTTCAGGATCCGGCTGGCCACCGACGAGGAGTCGGCGTTTCTGAACCGCATGTCAGCCCGCGGCGCGGAGAAAACCGGCGGCCGAGCCGGCTACGACGGCCGCATCGAGTTTGGCGACGACCATCCGTATGTTGCATCCTCCTCCGTCCTCACATCCATGTCCACATACTATTGAACTTTGCTCTACTTGCGCTGCTTGCTTGCTACCACCCACCATGCTTATTAAATTTCGCTTCTGGGGTGCAGGAGAATCGTTGTGGATGCCTTCCACTCTCGAGCTCACACGTCCAAGGCGAACGATGATCTTTAGGAGCATTGGTGCCTAATGGGCGAGGCCATGGATGACCTCGTGTCCTTGTCGATGAACGGAATTGACAATGGAGGATGGCAGCAAGGAGTGGCTGTCGTGTATCACTAGCCTGTTTTAGTAGCTTGTTTTTTTTTTCTAATCTGTTTTTGTAGCTTGTTATGGCGTCGCGGCCAGTAGTGTTTGTCCTCGGAGATATTATCGAATTCATCATCATCTAGTAGTTGCAGTGATTGTGGTTTATTATGCAGTGTGGCGTGGTCTCCATTTGCAATTGTACTTGTTTGTTGCCTAATATAAATGGCAGATCTCTCCTGCAAATTCCTGTAAAAATCTATTTGGTTATTTAGAAAGATCTCCTATTAATTCTAGAATGTTGATCCTAGCAAAGCAAATGTGAAATCATGTAATAAAGAGCGATAATGAAATGTTTTGTGGGACAAAATTTGAATATTAGAATGTCAAGTTTTATGGGAGGGAGGTAGTACACAACAAAGACAATTGTACATGCAGCAAAAGAAAAAGGAAAACATGATAGAGGTCCATAAATAAAATAAAAATAATGAGTGAGTAAAGAATTTTATGCGCTGTGAAAATCCAGTACAACCCGTTTACTGTGAAACAAATAATCTGTTTGAACTTCGTACCGAGTACTCTGACGAGCAACTACAAGCCACATGCATTCAACACACACTTCAGGTGGTGGTACTTCTCATGACATCACCAATGATTCGTAAACAATGTGCAGATTACTATGGAAATTCACAGGGGCAAGTAAGTGCGGGGGCACTCCTCTGCCACGCCCAACACTCGGTTTGCCTCGCAATTCACGAAGTAGTTGAATCCCGCGTCATATTGGTACTCCATCCGTTCCAAATTATTTATTTATTTTCAAAATTAGATTATATAGACATATTTTACTGTATTTGTTTACTTATTTCAGCCTGCATGTAGCCCATATTAAAATATTCAAAACATCTCACATGAGTGAGCGGAGGGAGTGCAAATTTAACTATATAATGCTACAAATATCTACGGACAGCCTTTTACAATGATTCCCCCCAAAGAGAGCTTTGTATTGTGATGAAACAAGGGTACAAAACGTCTGTTTTAACTTCCAAGTTCCAACTACTGACTGAGCAAGCAAACCGAAACCACATGCATTGATTCAACACACACTGGAGTCAAACTGTCAGCTGAGGCGAACGGCTCCATGACATGATCATAAGCTGCTGCTGATGACACCCACGTTGAACTTGCAAGAGCTGGTAGCAGCTGGTACATGCATGATCACGCCCTACGGCCTGCAACACTACTGCTGCTGCTGGTAAATCTTTTTGGGCACATGCGCTGCTGGCATTTGTTTGGCAGTTGAGTGGCGCGCACTGCGTGGCTGGTCATACAAAGTTACACCCAGCAACAAGAGCCCTAAAATCACAATTGGGATCCACGGTAGAACACCAACGTCCCTCCCTGAAACCCACAATGGTAGTGGGAACTATGCATCCGCGGTAGGTCACGCAGCTCACGCGGCTCTGCTCTTACCTATCCGGTCCATATATGCTTCTCTCGTTCGCTTGGCCGGCCACAGTTAGTTCACGCAGTTGAAGTTGCAAGAAGCAGCTTGTGTGCATTCCTCTGTAGTGTGCCATGGCTCGGCTCTACCAGCTCACCGTCCTCTCCGTCTTCTTCTTCCTGCTCCTCACCGGCCTCGTGGCTGCCGATCCGTCTGGAGGGAAGAAGGTCGGGAAGAAGGTGATCATGACGGTGCGGTATCCGGCTGCCGACTCGGGGGAGAAGGTCACGATCTCGACGCACCTCATCGGCGAGGGCGGGGTCGGCGACAGCCACTTCCATCTCGACGGCGACGACTACGAACCGTATGCCTCTTTCTCTCACTCTCCAACTCATCGTCACAAAGCACACACTCGAGCCAGCCGTGTGGTTTAGTTTGCTTGATTTCATATATTTCTGGCTAAGCTTGCGATCGATCTTCACTTCTTCAGCATCATTTTCGCCACGAAAAACCTTGTGTCGGCCCTGGAGAAGGTAGGAGATCCGCAGGCCTCTCTATCCGAGGTAACGAACATTTTGCCCCTCCCTATCTCATCCGTTGTTTCAGATTTCAGAACGCAAATGTAAGCTTTCAGAACGCAAATGTAAGCTACTGACCTTTGCCTAATTGTTTCTCAGCTGTAGAAGCACGTACGTGACGTGAGTGAGCTTTCACGGGGCTCACTGCATGCTCAGTGGTGGTTGCATGCCCAGTCAGTGGAGATTGGTGATGGAGCTCTTCTTTTCTTTCGTCTCTGAGATAATACATTAGGCACTTTTTATTTTGTTGTTGTGCTCATTCGGGGAGCGTATCGGGTGGCCTACTATTTAGGCTGTGTATCTTGGATTCCGTCATCTATTTGTTTTTCTTCTGCTCAATTTTCGTCAAGTCGAGGATCTCTATTGTGCTTTAGTATTAACAGATTAAATAGAGCATAGCTGCACAAATATAATCAAATACAGATGGGAAGGATATAAAAAATGTAAGAAACAAAGAGGGATACAAGTGAGGAACTGATTGAGATAGAAAACAGGGGGATACATTAGCTTGTTTTGAAAAGAAGGATTTTATTGAACAAAGTAGCACCAAAGTACGTAGTTCAATCCAAGTTCTCAAGCAAAGCTGAATAAAATGAAAAAAAAAAGCTGCCACAACCAGCGAAAAAAGGACTAGATAACAATAGACACCTATCTTATTGTTGGAACGTCATCCAAATCGATTGTAAGTATCCCGTGCTACCGTATCTCAACGGTTGCACCCGTACGCCATATGCTCCCTTACTTCAGCATGGTTGAGTAACGACCACGTATAGACCCATACAGATGCCTGAAAGATGACCTCGTACATTAGCTAATAACGCCTCTTACGATCGCTGGTAATGCTATCAAGACAAAGTCAACTTATATGCACATATCTTTTTTTAAGTCGGACCTTAGGACTCGTTTTGTTAAACAAAATAGAAAAGAGATGTCTGGTTAATTTGTGGAAAACCAGGTAGAAACTATTACAACACATCAACGTGGCATCTCGCCTCCACCCTGCCTCGCCTCCGGCAAGCTTCTATACATGCCTCGCCGTGGTGTCCCCGTCTCCATCTCGGGGTCCGTTTAATCCAGTCAGGGGTCAAAACGAAAAGGCTGCCCACTTGCACCCGTCAAGCGTCAAGCTCGCTCCGCCTTGGAAGTTGTGGTGAGACGCATCACCGCCAGCTCTGACTTGCTTCCGTCTTGGACTTTCTAGCTACCGTCCCCTCGCCTCGCTACCACTCAGCGCGGCGCCCCCCATCTCAGCGTTGGGGCTTCGCTCCTCTCCCATCAAAATTCGATTCACACCACTTGGAAACTTAGCCGACTAAGATTTAGCAAAATCAAAATTCATTTGGTTATAGAATATATGAATAAACAACCTTTTTAGCGTGGAACAAAGGATCTGTTTCAACTTTGTACCGACAAGCAAACAGAAGCCATATGCATTTAACACACACTTTAAGTGAGAAGCGAGAACCAGGCCACTAGCAAGCTACTGAATAACGGATGGTTCTTTGCCTCGATGTTCAGGACCAGGCTAGCATTATCAAGCGATGTATAATGATGTTTTACCTGCCTGCCTGCCTCTCTTTAATAAAAGTGGGGCGGGAAAACCCCTATTTATTAAAAGAAAAAAAAATCATTTGGTTATTGAAAATAATGAACAACCCATTTTAGCATGAAACAAAGAAACTCTGTTTCAACTTTGTACCGATGAGCAAACAGAAGCCACATGCGTTCAACACACACTTTGACCAAGAAACGAGAACCTGACCACCAACAACCGTCTCATAGACGGTATTACTCCCTGTTCTAGATACATCCATTTCAATGACAAGTATTTTCGGACGGAGGGAGGCAGACGCTCCATGCATGCATGAGTTGATCGATCACACTAAAGATGAAGTAGCACCGGTGACTCGTGCATGATCGGTCTGTACAAGCTGTATGGGGTTTTGGATCATGCATGTATGTCTGCTTAAACATCATTTATACATGACACTCCAAAACCTTTCGAAAGGACATGAATCGTAAACGACGTTCAGATCACAAATGACATGCATGACTCGTGCATGCATTTTATGTTAGGCATATCGAACTTCATTGTCGTGTAAATTAAATTAGTGGGTTTCATGAAATATGAACAAAGGGGAGGTGTAGAGGAAAAAGGAGAGGGAGGACTGGCTTACAGCAAACAAAAAAAAGTGAGCAATATCTACAAACTGCCTTTTGCTGTGAAACAACAGGTCTGTGTCGACTTTCAAGTGTACTGCCGATGCGCAAACAGAAAGCACATGCATTTATTCAACACACACTTTCCAGAAAGAAAATCGACAAGCTTGCAGCGTCAAACTGTCAACTTTTCAGACAGTTGAGGCAAACGGCTCCATGATCATAAGCTGATGACACCCACGTTGAACTAGCACTAGCAAGTACTCCCTCCGTTCCAAAATACTTATCGTGGTTTTAGTTTACAAATTTGAACTAAAACCACGACAAGTATTTTGGAACGGAGGGAGTAGCACACACTGCACCCACGTTGAACTAGCACTAGCAAGTACGCACTGACACTACGGCCGAGGAGATCAGATTGACAGTTGAGTGGCACACACTGCGTGAGTGCCCACGCAGAGTTACACTCAGAAACAAGAACTCAGCTCTTGTACATTAGAAACCTAGCTAATCCATTCGTCTTTTTTTTTTTCCAGGGTTAAGACAGAGGCCGGCCGGGGTTATCCCATTTTCGAAAAAAAGAAAGAAATAAAAGAACACCAGTGTCTCTAAAACCATACTGGCAACAGTACGTAACTCGCAGCAGTTCACACAGCTCTTCTCTTACCTGTCCACCATATATGCGTGCTTGGCCGGCCACATTTCGTTCACCCAGTTGAAGTAGCAAGCAGTAGGTTCTGTGCACTCCTCAGCCCGAAGTCTGCCATGGCTCGGCTGGCCCTCCTCTCCGTCTTCTTCTTTTTGCTCATCATCACCGGCCTTGTGGCTGCCGCTCCGTCCAGTGGGAAGGTCGGCAAGAAGGTGACCATGACCGTCCAGTTCCCGCCTGCCGACTCGCCACCGGGGGAGATGATCACGATCTCAACGCACTACGTCCGCGAGGACGGGGTGCACGACAGCCACGTCCATGTCGACTGCGACGACCACGAGCCGTATGCTCTCTCTCTCTCTCTCTCTCTCTCTCTCTCTCCCCGACTCCGACGAGCCGCCGCGTGATTTACCTTGATTTTAATTCTAGCTAATCTTGCGGTTGATCTCCAGCCAGCTCGGTTCCGCCGCAAAATATCTTGTGAGGAGCCTGGAGAAGATACGAGATGAGGAGGCGTCTCCATCCGAGGTATCGTACATTTTGCCCCTCCCTATCTACCCATCGGTTCATTTCTCAGAACTCAGAACGCAATGCAAACTGCTCACATTTGCCACCTTGTTTCTGGCTTGTAGGCCTACAACATGCCCAGTCAGTGGATGGACGTTCTCTTTGAATTGGTCTCAGGGAAAATTAGGCGCGATTTACTTTATTATCGTAGTATTGTCTCTGCAAGGAGCTCCTTCGCTCGTGCGAACAATCAATCGGTCTACTGACATTGGGTGAAGAAATCTTCTGCATTCAGTCTGTGGAGTGCCCATTCGGGAAGCGTATCCTATGGATCATTATTTAGGCTGTAGTGATGTGGTGGCGTGCACTGTGCAGGGTGCTTTAGTACATCTGCCTTCAGTTATCTCGTGTACCTTGGATTATGTAGCTTAACATATCTTCCGTGTTGAAGAAAGAAAACATCTTCTTGTTCTTCTATTTATGTATTTCTGATCAATTTCTGTGAAGTGGAAGATCTTTATTGTGTTGTACGCACCTAATAACACCATGAACGAAAGTGTCGGCTTATTATTTACAGTTAATTTTTCTTAAGTCAGACCTTAGGAATAGATTCATTAAAAACATAGGAGAGAGTTGTCCGGTTTATTTGAAATCAGGTAAAAACCGTTACAACTCACCTGCAAGACGTAGCATCACGGCCGATCTAGCTACCCACCAGAAGACCCACACTGATCGCCGAACAGTGGAACACCGTCGAGGTTGCTTGCAAAGTGTCATTGTGATCACTTCTTCCCGAACAAGCGACTCCAACTCCACCAAAGACGACGGACCAAAAGCACTCCGAAGAAACAACACACGAAAACGTTGTAGAACTATGCCAAACAATCAGCCAAACACGTTGAGGATTAGGCAACTCCGACTTCAACAACTATCCCCACAGGAGAAAGAAGCGAGTTATTTACTCGAAACCACCACACTTGGGGCTAGGGTAACAACTTGGTACCACATTCAAGCCAGGGCACAAATAACCACCAGGAATGCGCCTAATGTGTAACGCGAAGCACTGATTCTGGAATTTAGTTGCAAAAACAGCGAAACCGACAGGTGAGGCCCGCCTGCCGGGCTGATGTGGTGTGCTTATGTGAACAATTTGCTGAGTTGGACGAGGGTCCCGCCTGTCAATGACTCGAGTGTTCATCTATTTTCCATTTTTTCTTTTTCTCCCGGACATTTCAACAAATAGGTAATGGGCACTTATCTACGCACTACACACCGTCGGCGCTGCTCGTCGCCCTGAGAATATCGACAAACCTATTATACCACGTTATTGGAAAGAATATCGACATACCTATTATACCACGTTGAAACACATGAAGAAGGTGGGGATTAAAAGAGGAGAACACGAGAAAATTCGACGTGCTAGTATCCAACACAAAGTTATGTGGAGAAATTGCGCGCTATAAAGTTCTATAATTGGTTCAGTGAACGCTTCTTTGATGTTCGAGGAATTGATCCAGATCTTAATGATCTATCCAGAGGCCCAAAATGATAGGTTAGACGAAATTAATAGTGATTTTTGAATAAACCTTGGGTTCAGGCTTCCAATATATACTTAATAGACAAAGTATGAGTCCTCAGACTTCCAATATACTTGGGATACTGCCTTTGAGCCCACATATTTAGGAGGGTTTGCCATACACCATTTTCCTTCAACACTCTAAACAACCACTTACCGATGAGGGCGGTATTTTTAACCTCCAAGTCATGAATACCCAGGGTTACAAGCTTGCTATGAAAGAAATGATGATAGGTCACAGACTCAGAATTCAAGCGTTACCCTACAAGCTCAGCTAGGAAATAAGAAAAACAAACATATATACTACGTGTACATAGATAACATATGGGAGCTGGACTATATGGATGGATTAGCAAAAATTGAGTCAGTTGTAAAGATAATGGTCATACTAATCAACAAGGTTTCCTACAAGAATGATCCAATCATTTTTGATCAATTTGTTCATCAAGTCTTCTACATCGACCACGCGAGAATAGAAAATTGACACGTGCTAATGCACTAAATTGAAGTATCCTTTCCATAGAAGGTATAATCGATGAGGACGATTATAATCGAGTTGACGATATTGTCCATATCGTGCCTGGACCAATAAAAGAGGGCGGCGAAGTACTATCGAAGCCTTACCTTTGGGATTATCACCATCATGACGTAATTGTCTAATATGCATGTCTTGTAAGGTTTCGTTATTTTGAGTTGAATTGTGTAAGATTTAATATTTGCATTCTATGGTTTTGAATTAAAATGTGTATGCACATTTTTTTTGCACTGCATGATTTTGAATTGAGCTATGTATGATTTCGAGTTGAACTATGTCAATGCATGATACTGGAAGTAGTCTCGATAGGGTGTCACGCGTAGCTGAAAGTACAGACGGGAAGCCACACAGTGAAGGTAATATCATACTCCCGCTTGATTGATTGATGATATAAATGCCTCGTATGAGGGGGTTATAATGGCATATCATAAGTTCATCGAGACTACAGATTGGATGCTATGAGCTAGCCCTGGCTTCACCTTATAAAAGGGGGACGAGGCTTAGGGTTTACGTGAGTCCTAGTCGTTTATGATTGACTTGGGAGGCCGCCGTAATCTTCGGGATCATATTGCATACCCAGTTGGTGGATGCTTCTAGACCAGGCCCGCGAGAGGGTATAGGGCCTGGGTGAAGTTACGGCATGTTGGGTCCCGAGGCCGACCTTGTGGGTTGACTTCCTGCCTTGCGATGTACCCCCGGTACATGGCAGCGTTCGTAGCACCTGAGCTTGTCAAAAGCTCGATTGTGTCTGGGTTGAACTGAAACCTTACACGCCATCTTGGGCTGTTTGGCCAGGTCCTGAAGGGCTACCGAGGATTGGTGAAAGGAAAATATTGAGTGTCGGCTTTGCCGCGAGGCAGGAGAAAGGCATGATCTACAGTGCTTGGAAGCTTGAGAGGGAAGCCGGAGCAAGCCACGCGAGGCGTCCAACCTCTTGATCTAGGTTTGTCGTTGAAGATGACCCACTTTCGGAGAGCCAGTTTCAGTGAGACCAAGCGTATTGAATCTTTGAGTGATGTCATCGTGAAAGGCCCAGTCCGGTTTGGTCCCCGCATGGAGAGCAATGTACCCACCCGAATTGAGCCTGGAACGGTCAAGCATGGGGTGCGAGGTGTTGTCGGTCCCAGTGAAGGTTGCGTCCCATCGCCTGCCACATCTAAACTGCCTCCAATAATTTGGTAGCAGTATATAACCAATTTCGTATACCAAGAGTTAATTCACTGGGAAAGTGTCCATTCGTTGTGCAACAATATAAGTGGGAAGTGATGCGTTCGTCACAATTTTGAGTTGGTGAGTTGTTGCTGGGCACCTATTTGTTGGAAATATGCCCTAGAGGCAATAATAAATAGGTTATTATTATATTTCCTTGTTCATGATAATCGTTTATTATCCATGCTAGAATTGTATTGATAGGAAACTCAGATACATGTGTGGATACATAGACAACACCATGTCCCTAGTAAGCCTCTAGTTGACTAGCTCGTTGATCAATAGATGGTTACGGTTTCCTGACCATGGACATTGGATGTCGTTGATAACGGGATCACATCATTAGGAGAATGATGTGATGGACAAGACCCAATCCTAAGCCTAGCACAAGATCGTGTAGTTCGTTTGCTCAGAGCTTTTCTAATGTCAAGTATCACTTCCTTAGACCATGAGATTGTGCAACTCCCGGATACCGTAGGAATGCTTTGGGTGTGCCAAACGTCACAACGTAACTGGGTGGCTATAAAGGTGCACTACGGGTATCTCCGAAAGTGTCTGTTGGGTTGGCACGAATCGAGACTGGGATTTGTCACTCCGTGTAAACGGAGAGGTATCTCTGGGCCCACTCGGTAGGACATCATCATTATGTGCACAATGTGACCAAGGAGTTGATCACGGGATGATGTGAGTTACGGAACGAGTAAAGAGACTTGCCGGTAACGAGATTGAACAAGGTATAGGGATACCGACGATCGAATCTCGGGCAAGTAACATACCGTTAGACAAAGGGAATTGAATACGGGATTGATTGAATCCCCGACATCGTGGTTCATCCGATGAGATCATCGTGGAACATGTGGGAGCCAACATGGGTATCCAGATCCCGCTGTTGGTTATTGACCGGAGAACGTCTCGGTCATGTCTGCATGGTTCCCGAACCCGTAGGGTCTACACGCTTAAGGTTCGATGACGCTAGGGTTATAGGGAAAGTATGTACGTGGTTACCGAATGTTGTTCGGAGTCCCGGATGAGATCCCGGACGTCACGAGGAGTTCCGGAATGGTCCGGAGGTAAAGATTTATATATGGGAAGTCCTGTTTTGGTCACCGGAAAAGTTTCGGGTGAAATCGGTAATGTACCGGGACCACCGGGAGGGTCCCGGGGGTCCACCAAGTGGGGCCACAAGCCCCAGAAGGCTGCGTGGGCCAAGTGTGGGAGGGGACCAGCCCCAGGTGGGCTGGTGCGCCCCCCCCACCAAGGCCCAAGGCGCATGGGAGAGTGGGAGGGGGCAAACCCTAGGTCCAGATGGGCCTTAGGGCCCATCTAGTGGGGCGCCTCCCCCTCTCCTCCCCTTGGCCGCCCCCCTTGATGGGATCTAGGGCTGGCCGCCTCCTCTTGGGGGTGGAAACCCTAAGGGGGGCGCAGCCCCCTTCCCCCCTATATATACTTGAGGTTTGGGCTGCCATACACACACGAGAAAGTCTCCTTTTGGTGCTGCCCTACCCCTCTCCCTCCTCCTCCTCTCCCGCGGTGCTTGGCGAAGCCCTGCGGGATTGCCACGCTCCTCCATCACCACCACGCCGTCGTGCTGCTGCTGGATGGAGTCTTCCCCAACCTCTCCCTCTCTCCTTGCTGGATCAAGGCGTGGGAGACGTCACCGGGCTGCACGTGTGTTGAACGCGGAGGCACCGTACTTTCGGTGCTTAGATCGGAATCAACCGCGATCTGAATCGCTACGAGTACGACTCCCTCATCCGCGTTCTTGCAACGCTTCCGCATCGCGATCTACAAGGGTATGTAGATTCACTCCCCTTCCCCTCGTTGCTAGATTACTCCATAGATTGATCTTGGTGATGCGTAGAAAATTTTGAATTTCTGCTACGTTCCCAACAGTGGCATCATGAGCTAGGTCTATGCGTAGTTTCTATGCACGAGTAGAACACAAAGAAGTTGTGGGCGTCGATGTTGTCAATTCTTCTTGCCGCTACTAGTCTTATCTTGTTTCGGCGGCATTGTGGGATGAAGCGGCCCGGACCGACCTTACACGTACGCTTACGTGAGACAGGTTCCACCGACTGACATGCACTAGTTGCATAAGGTGGCTAGCGGGTGTCTGTCTCTCCCACTTTAGTCGGAACGGATTCGATGAAAAGGGTCCTTATGAAGGGTAAATAGAAATTGGCATATCACGTTGTGGTCTTACGTAGGTAAGAAACGTTCTTGCTAGAAACCTATACAAACCACGTAAAAACTTGCAACAACAATTAGAGGACGTCTAACTTGTTTTTGCAGCAAGTGCTATGTGATGTGATATGGCCAGAAGATATGATGAATGATATATGTGATGTATGAGATTGATCATATTCTTGTAATAGGGATCACGACTTGCATGTCGATGAGTATGACAACCGGCAGGAGCCATAGGAGTTGTCTTTATTTTTTGTATGACCTGCGTGTCATTGAATAACGCCATGTAAGTTACTTTACTTTATTGCTAAGCGCGTTAGCCATAGAAGTAGAAGTAACCGTTGGCGTGACAACTTCAAGAAGACACAATGATGGAGATCATGATGATGGAGATCATGGTGTCATGCCGGTGACAAAGATGATCATGGTGCCCCGAAGATGGAGATCAAAGGAGCAAAATGATATTGGCCATATCATGTCACTATTTGATTGCATGTGATGTTTATCATGTTATGCATCTTATTTGCTTAGAACGACGGTAGTAAGTAAGATGATCCCTCACTAAAATTTCAAGAAAGTGTTCACCCTAACTGTGCACCGTTGCGAAGGTTCGTCGTTTCGAAGCACCACGTGATGATCGGGTGTGATAGATTCTTACGTTCGAATACAACGGGTGTTGACGAGCCTAGCATGTACAGACATGGCCTCGGCACACACGCAATACACTTAGGTTGACTTGACGAGCCTAGCATGTACAGACATGGCCTCGGAACACAAGAGACCGAAAGGTCGAACATGAGTCGTATAGCAGATACGATCAACATGGAGATGTTCACCGATGATGACTAGTCCGTCTCACGTGATGATCGGACACGGCCTAGTTTGACTCGGATCATGTATCACTTAGATGACTAGAGGGATGTCTATCTGAGTGGGAGTTCATTAATCAGACGAACTTCATTATCATGAACATAGTCAAAAGGTCTTTGCGAATTATGTCTTGCGCTTTAAGTTCTACTGGTTTAGATATGTTCCTAGAGAAAATTTAGTTGAAAGTTGGTAGTAGCAATTATGCGGACTGGGTCCGTAACTGAGGATTGTCCTCATTGCTGCACAGAAGGCTTATGTCCTTAATGCACCGCTCGGTGTGCTGAACCTCAGCGTCGTTTGTAGATGTTACGAAACATCTGACATACACGTTTTGATGACTACGTGATAGTTCAATGCGTAATGCTAACGGTTTAGAATTGTGGCACAAGAGACGTTTTTGAAACGTCGCAGAACATATGAGATGTTCCGAAGACTGAAATTGGGATTTCAGACTAGTGCCCATGTCAAGAGGTATGAGACCTCTGACAAGTTTCTTAAGCCTGCAAACTAAGGGAGAAAAGCTCAATCGTTGAGCGTGTGCTCAGATTGTCTGAGTGCCACAATCACTTGAATCGAGTGGGAGTTAATCTCCCAGATGAGATAGTGATAGTTCTCCATAGTCACTGCCACTAAGCTAGTAGAGCTTCGTAATGAACTATAACATATCAAGGATAGTTATGATGATCCTTGAGCTATTCGCGATGTCTGACACCGCGAGAGTAGAAATCAAGAAGGAGCATCAATTGTTGATGGTTAGTAAAACCACTAGTTTAAGAAGGGCAAGGGCAAAAGGGATACTTCATGAAACAACAAGTCGTTTGCTGCTCTAGTGAAGAATCCCAAGGTTGAACCCAAACCCGAGACTAAGTGCTTCTGTAATAAGAGGAACGGTCACTGAAGCAATACTACCCTAGATACTTGGTAGATGAGAAGGCAGGCAAGGTCGACAGAAGTATATTGGATATACGTCATATGAATGTGTACTTTACTAGTACTCCCAGCAGCACCAGGGTATTAGATACCGGTTCGGTTGCTAAGTGTTAGTAACTCGAAATAAAAGCTGCGGAATAAACGGAGACTAGCTAAAGGTGAGATGACGATATGTGTTGGAAGTGTTTCCAAGGTTGATGTGATCAAGCATCGCATGCTCCCTCTACTATCGAGATTTGGTGTTTGCGTCGAGCATGATTGGATTATGTTTATCGCAATACGGTTATTCATTTAAGGAGAATAATGGTTACTCTGTTTATTTGAATAATACCTTCAATGGTCTTGCACCTAAAATGAATCTCGATCGTAGTGATACACATGTTCATGCCAAAAAGGATATATGATAGTAATGATAGTACCACATACTTGTGGCACTGCCACTTGAGTCATATTGGTATAGAACGCATGAGGAAGCTCCATGTGGATGGATCTTTGGACTCACTCATTTTTGAAAAGATTGAGACATGCGAACCATGTCTATTGGTATATATGCATGAAGAAACTCCATGCAGATGGATCATTTAGACTCACTTGATTATGAATCACTTGAGACATGCAAATCATACCACATGGGCAAGATGACTGAAAGTCCTCGTTTTCAGTAAGATGGAACAAGAGAGCAACTTATTGGAAGTAATACATTTTGATGTATGCAGTCCAATGAGTGCTGAGGCATGCAGTGGATATCATTATGTTCTTACTTCACAGATGATTTGAGTAGATGCTGAGAATATTTACTTGATGAAACACAAGTCTGAATTATTGAAAGGTTCAAGTAATTTCAGAGTGAAGTTGAAGATCGTCGTGACAAGAGGATAAAATGTCTGTGATATGATCATAGAGATGAGTATCTGAGTTACGAGTTTGGCACACAATTAAGACATTGTGGAAAGTGTTTCACAATTAATACCGCCTGGAACACCATAGTGTGATGATGTGTCCGGACATCATAGCTGCACCCTATTGGATATGGTGCATACCATGATGTCTCTTATCGAATTACCACTATCGTTTATGGGTTAGGCATTAGAGACAACCGCATTCACTTTAAAAGGGGCACCACGCAATTCCGTTGAGACGACACCGTTTAGAGAAACCTAAGTTGTCGTTTCTTAAAAGTTTGGGGCTGCGAAGCTTATGTGAAAAAGTTTCAGGCTGATAAGCTCGAACCCAAAGCGGATAAATACATCTTCATAGAAAACCCAAAACAGTTGGGTATACCTCCTATTTCAGATCTGGAAGCAAAAGTAATTGCTTCTAGAAACAGGTCCTTTCTCGAGGAAAAGTTTCTCTCGAAAGAATTGAGTGGGAGGATGGTGGAGACTTGATAAGGTTATTGAACCGTCACTTCAACTAGTGTGTAGCAGGGCACAGGAAGTTGTTCCTGTGGCACCTATACCAATTGAAGTGGAAGATTATGATAGTGATCATGAAACTTCGGATCAAGTCACTACCAAACCTCGTAGGACGACGAGGATGCGTGCTACTTCAGAGTGGTACGTGATCCTGTCTGAGATATCATGTTGTTGGACAATACTGAACCTACGAGCTATGGAGAAGCGATGGTGGGCCCATATTCCGACAAATGGTTAGAAACCATGAAATCCGAGATAAATGGATCTTTGAGAAGAAGACGGACGTGGACGGTAATGTTACCGTCTATGAAGCTCGACTTGTGGCAAAGAGTATTTTCACAAGTTCAAGGAGTTGACTACGATGAGTTTTTCTCATCCGTAGCGATGCTTAGGTCCGTCGGAATCATGTTAGCATTAGCTACATTTATGAAATCTGGCAGATGGATGTCAAAACAAGTTTCCTTACCAGTTTTCGTAAGGAAAGGTTGTATGTGATACAATCAGAAAGGTTTTGTCGATCCTAAGGATGCTAAAAGGTATGCTAGCTCCAGCGATCCTTCCATGGATTAGAGCAAGCATCTCGGAGTCAGAATATACGCTTTGATGGGGTGATCAAAGTTTTTGGGTTTATACAAAGTTTGTTAGAAACTTGTATTTACAATAAAGTGAGTGGGAGCGCTACAACATTTCTGATAAGTATATGTGAATGACATATTGTTGATCCGAAATGATGTAAAATTTCTGGAAAGCATAAAGGGTTGTTTGAAAGGAGTTTTTCAAAGGAAGACCTGGATAAAGCTACTTACATATTGGGCATCAAGATCCATAGAGATAGATCAAGACGCCTGATGATACTTTCAAAAGACAGCACACCTTGACATGATTTTGAAAGAGTTCAAAATAGATCAGCAAAGAAGGAGTTCTTGGCTGTGTTACAAGGTGTGAGTATTGAGTGAGACTCAAGACCTGACCACAGCAGAAGAAAGAGAAAGGACGAAGGTCGTCCCCTATGCTTCAGACGTAGGCTCTACAGTATGCTATGCTGTGTACCGCACATGAAGTGTGCCTTGCCATGAGTTGGTCAAGGGGTACAATAGTGATCCGGGAATGGATCACATGACAGCGGTCGAACTTATCCTTAGTATCTACTGGACTAAGGAATTTTCTCGATTATGGAGGTGAAAAGGAGTTCGTCGTAAAGGGTTACGTCGATGCGAACTTTGACACTAATCCGGATGGCTCTGAGTAGTAAACCGGATTCGTATAGTAGAACAATTATTTGAAATGGCTCCAAATAGCGCGTGGTAGCATCCACAAGATGACATAGATATTCAGAAAGCACACACGGATCTGAAAGGTTCAGACCCGTTGACTAATAACCTCTCTCACAAGCATAACATGATCAAACCAGAACTCATTGAGTGTTAATCACATAGAGATGTGAACTAGATTGTTGACTCTAGTAAACTCATGGGTGTTTGGTCACATGGTGATGTGACCTGTCAGTGTTAATCACATGGTGATGTGAACTAGATTATTGACTCTAGTGCAAGTGGGAGACTGTTGGAAATATGCCCTAGAGGCAATAATAAATAGGTTATTATTATATTTCCTTGTTCATGATAATCGTTTATTATCCATGCTAGAATTGTATTGATAGGAAACTCAGATACATGTGTGGATACATAGACAACACCATGTCCCTAGTAAGCCTCTAGTTGACTAGCTCGTTGATCAATAGATGGTTACGGTTTCCTGACCATGGACATTGGATGTCGTTGATAACGGGATCACATCATTAGGAGAATGATGTGATGGACAAGACCCAATCCTAAGCCTAGCACAAGATCGTGTAGTTCGTTTGCTCAGAGCTTTTCTAATGTCAAGTATCACTTCCTTAGACCATGAGATTGTGCAACTCCCGGATACCGTAGGAATGCTTTGGGTGTGCCAAACGTCACAACGTAACTGGGTGGCTATAAAGGTGCACTACGGGTATCTCCGAAAGTGTCTGTTGGGTTGGCACGAATCGAGACTGGGATTTGTCACTCCGTGTAAACGGAGAGGTATCTCTGGGCCCACTCGGTAGGACATCATCATTATGTGCACAATGTGACCAAGGAGTTGATCACGGGATGATGTGAGTTACGGAACGAGTAAAGAGACTTGCCGGTAACGAGATTGAACAAGGTATAGGGATACCGACGATCGAATCTCGGGCAAGTAACATACCGTTAGACAAAGGGAATTGAATACGGGATTGATTGAATCCCCGACATCGTGGTTCATCCGATGAGATCATCGTGGAACATGTGGGAGCCAACATGGGTATCCAGATCCCGCTGTTGGTTATTGACCGGAGAACGTCTCGGTCATGTCTGCATGGTTCCCGAACCCGTAGGGTCTACACGCTTAAGGTTCGATGACGCTAGGGTTATAGGGAAAGTATGTACGTGGTTACCGAATGTTGTTCGGAGTCCCGGATGAGATCCCGGACGTCACGAGGAGTTCCGGAATGGTCCGGAGGTAAAGATTTATATATGGGAAGTCCTGTTTTGGTCACCGGAAAAGTTTCGGGTGAAATCGGTAATGTACCGGGACCACCGGGAGGGTCCCGGGGGTCCACCAAGTGGGGCCACAAGCCCCAGAAGGCTGCGTGGGCCAAGTGTGGGAGGGGACCAGCCCCAGGTGGGCTGGTGCGCCCCCCCACCAAGGCCCAAGGCGCATGGGAGAGTGGGAGGGGGCAAACCCTAGGTCCAGATGGGCCTTAGGGCCCATCTAGTGAGGCGCCTCCCCCTCTCCTCCCCTTGGCCGCCCCCCTTGATGGGATCTAGGGCTGGCCGCCTCCTCTTGGGGGTGGAAACCCTAAGGGGGGCGCAGCCCCCTTCCCCCCCTATATATACTTGAGGTTTGGGCTGCCATACACACACGAGAAAGTCTCCTTTTGGTGCTGCCCTACCCCTCTCCCTCCTCCTCCTCTCCCGCGGTGCTTGGCGAAGCCCTGCGGGATTGCCACGCTCCTCCATCACCACCACGCCGTCGTGCTGCTGCTGGATGGAGTCTTCCCCAACCTCTCCCTCTCTCCTTGCTGGATCAAGGCGTGGGAGACGTCACCGGGCTGTACGTGTGTTGAACGCGGAGGCACCGTACTTTCGGTGCTTAGATCGGAATCAACCGCGATCTGAATCGCAACGAGTACGACTCCCTCATCCGCGTTCTTGCAACGCTTCCGCATCGCGATCTACAAGGGTATGTAGATTCACTCCCCTTCCCTCGTTGCTAGATTACTCCATAGATTGATCTTGGTGATGCGTAGAAAATTTTGAATTTCTGCTACGTTACCCAACACTATTGGAGGGGGAGGGTGGGCACCATTTTGATGGTGAGGATTGTTGTTGGGCACCATTTTTAGGGTGAGGGATGTTGTTGCTCTATCTGTAGGTGTGAATGGAAGGTATACATACTAACTTTGTTTTTTTACTCTCCATATTAATTGTTTAGTTAAAGAAATGATGAATATAATGGTGAAAATTTTCTATTGGTGATGTTAATAATTTTTCATATAAATTTGATGGAAGTTTACAAATATTTTCCTACGACAAAGTTAATATGAAGAGTAAATAAAAACAAAGGTAAAAACCGTTAATTTCAAATCGGGTAAAAACCGTTACAACTCACCCACAAGAAGTAGCATCACGGTCGATCTGGCTACCCACCAGAAGACGCACACTCATCGCCGAACAGTGAAACACCGTGTCGAGGTTGCTTGCAAAGTGTCATTGTGATCACTTCTTCCCGAACAAGCGACTCCAATTCCATCACAGATGGCCAACCAAAAGCACTCCGAACAAACAACACACGAGAACATTGCAGATCTATGTCAAACAATCAACCAACACGTTGAGGACAAGGCAACTCCGACTTCAACAACGCTCCCCGCATGAGAAAGAAGCACGCCTTGCACCAACATAGCCCGAAGTACCTATTGCGCATGGCATCATTCTTACCAGGTTGCAATGATGAAGTACATGCCACGACCCGATTATCTTGCCACCATCATTGTTTCCACACAAGCCGCAGAGCCGCTGGACATTAGATGCATCCATTAGAGACATTTTTTACCCAAAGTAACTAAGTTTCATGAAATGTTGAACATCAGAGGCGGTTCAATGAAAGCAACTGCCTGCGATACAAAAATCCCTCTAATAATTTTGTATTACATGAGTTTATAAAGACCCTGGGTTTATTCGGAAAGTGTATGTTGATTGGGCACCAATATGACGACCGGAAGGGTGACTTCAAAAGGACCGGAAGGGCCAATATCACACAATATTGGAAAGAATTTCAACAGACCTATTATAGTGCGTTGAAACACATGAAGAAGGTGCGGATTTAAATAGGAGATCGTGAGAAAATTCGATGTGCTAGTATCCAACTCGATGCTATGTGTAGAAATTGCAGGCTACCAAGTTCTATAGTTGGTTCAGTGAATGCTTCTGCGATGTTTGAGGAATTGGTCTAGGTTTTAATGATCTATCCAGAGGCCCAAAATGACAAGTTAGAAGATATGAAGGCTAGCTAATCAATGGTTACAAGCTTCCAATGAAGGAAATGATGATATGTCAAAGATCATAATTCAGACGTTACCCTACAAGCTCTACTAGAAAATAAGAAAAACAAACATATGTACCATGGGTACTTAGATAAGATATGGGAGCTGGACTATGTGGACTCTACAACTCCATTGTTCTGATGTGAGTGGATTAGCATAAATTGAGTCAAAAGATAATGGTCATACTAATTTCAATATCAACAAGGTTGACTACAACCACTAGTAGAAAACAGGGCATTGGTTCGGCCCTCGTAATACCATTAATCCCGGTTCGCTCACGAACCGGGACCAAAGGAGGCAACTGTCCCGGTTCGTGAGCCCAGGGGGCCGGCCGGGCCACGTGGGCCTCTGGTCCCGGTTCGTCTGGACCTTTTGGTCCCGGTTCCACGCACGAACCGGGACCAATGCGCCTCGCCCCTGGCCCATGACCATTAGTCCCGGTTTGTGCCACAAACCGGGACTAAAGGGTCAGTCCTCGTTGCGGTCAGAGTTTAGTCCCACCTCGCTAACCGAAGGGCGCTCACACCGGTTTATAAGCCCGTCCCTCTCTGCCTTGTTGAACTCCTCTCAAAATGAAAATAGATGCCCTTATACAGGGAATTTGACCTAAATTCAGAGTGAATTTCTCTGAAATTCATAGAAATTTATTATGAATTTGGGTTGAATTCTCTTTATAGGCGCATCTATGCTCATTTTTTTATGTTGGGGTTGGCGATCTTTACAGACTTATTGTGTGTTGAATATGCACCATTCAAAATCAGTCTCTGCTTTGAATGGCTCATTTTGAACACACAAAAAGTCTGGAGTTCAAATAAGTTCAAGAAAATGAAATCCCTTTGTAACAGATGAGTTTCCGTATGAAATCCTGATAATTTGAAAGAGATTGTGCGTTTTGTACACGAAGTGCATCCAGTTTTTGCCGTAAACCTCTCAACTTTCTTGCACATGCTATGTGGATGAAATGATGATACCATGCCAACTTTCAACCTTTTCAGAGTTCATTTGAAATGCTTTTCAATTTTAGGGTCTTATAGCTCAAAATAATTAGTAAATGCATGAAAAATAACAAATGAAGTCAGAAAGGATTGAAAAATGATGATATGGCTTTGGATAGTGCATTTTGAACACACAAAAAGTCAGGAGTTCAAATAAGTTTTAAAAAATGAAATCCCTTTGTAACAGACGAGTTTCCGTATGAAATCCTGATACTTTGAAAGAGATTGTCCGTTTTGTACACGAAGTGCATCCAGTTTTTGACGTAACCCTCTCGACTTTCTTGCACATGCTATGTGGATGAAATGATGATACCATGCCAACTTTCAACCTTTTCAGAGGCATTTGAAATGCTTTTCAATTTTAGGGTCTTATAGCTCAAAA